>NW_022262422.1:0-108978 GCF_002021735.2 Oncorhynchus kisutch
TCATAAATGCATTTAACGGTCATTCTGATGTTTATGCCCGCTATAGGAGCACCCTACTACGGCCCTCTTTCACTCAGGGCGTCCTGGGTGCTTTATGGACTGTTTTGACAAGTGCTGGAGGAGGAAATAGAGCCGTGCACCTGGTGATTGAACCGTGCACCTGGTGATTGAAAACGTGCATCTGGTAACCCAAAAATTCAAATATGGTCCTAAATGCATTTAAGGTCATTCTGATATTAATGCCCGCTATGGAAACACCCTACTACGGCCCTCTCTCTGTCGGGGGCGACCTGAGTGCATTATGGACACTTTGAAATTTCACGATGGATACTGATTGCTATACAAGCGGTAACCAAAAACACAAATATGGTCATAAATGCATTTAACGGTCATTCTGATTTTAATGCCCGCTATAGGAGCACCCTACTACGGCCCTCTTTCACTCAGGGCCGTCCTGGGTGCTTTATGGACTGTTTGACAAGTGCTGGAGGAGGAAATAGAGCCGTGCACCTGGTGATTGAAACCGTGCATCTGGTAACCCAAAAACACATATGGTCATAAATGCATTTAACGGTCATTCTGATTTTAATGCCCGCTATAGGAGCACCCTACTACGGCCCTCTTTCACTCAGGGCCGTCCTGGGTGCTTTATGGACTGTTTGACAAGTGCTGGAGGAGGAAATAGAGCCGTGCACCTGGTGATTGAAACCGTGCACCTGGTGATTGAAAACGTGCATCTGGTAACCCAAAAATTCAAATATGGTCCTAAATGCATTTAAGGTCATTCTGATATTAATGCCCGCTATGGAAACACCCTACTACGGCCCTCTCTCTGTCGGGGGCCCTGAGTGCATTATGGACACTTTGAAATTTCACGATGGATACTGATTGCTATACAAGCGGTAACCCAAAAACACAAATATGGTCATAAATGCATTTAACGGTCATTCTGATTTTAATGCCCGCTATAGGAGCACCCTACTACGGCCCTCTTTCACTCAGGGCCGTCCTGGGCTTATGGACTGTTTGACAAGTGCTGGAGGGGAAATAGAGCCGTGCACCTGGTGATTGAAACCGTGCATCTGGTAACCCAAAAACACAAATATGGTCATAAATGCATTTAACGGTCATTCTGATTTTAATGCCCGCTATAGGAGCACCCTACTACGGCCCTCTTTCACTCAGGGCCGTCCTGGGTGCTTTATGGACTGTTTGACAAGTGCTGGAGGAGGAAATAGAGCCGTGCACCTGGTGATTGAAACCGTGCATCTGGTAACCCAAAACACAAATATGGTCATAAATGCATTTAACGGTCATTCTGATTTTAATGCCCGCTATAGGAGCACCCTACTACGGCCCTCTTTCACTCAGGGCCGTCCTGGGTGCTTTATGGACTGTTTGACAAGTGCTGGAGGAGGAAAGAGCCGTGCACCTGGTGATTGAAACCGTGCACCTGGTGATTGAAAACGTGCATCTGGTAACCCAAAATTCAAATATGGTCCTAAATGCATTTAAGGGTCATTCTGATATTAATGCCCGCTATGGAAACACCTACTACGGCCCTCTCTCTGTCGGGGGCGACCTGAGTGCATTATGGACACTTTGAAATTTCACGATGGATACTGATTGCTATACAGCGGTAACCCAAAACACAAATATGGTCATAAATGCATTTAACGGTCATTCTGATTTAATGCCCGCTATAGGAGCACCCTACTACGGCCCTCTTTCACTCAGGGCCGTCCTGGGTGCTTTATGGACTGTTTGACAAGTGCTGGAGGAGGAAATAGAGCCGTGCACCTGGTGATTGAAACCGTGCATCTGGTAACCCAAAAACACAAATATGGTCATAAATGCATTTAACGGTCATTCTGATTTTAATGCCCGCTATAGGAGCACCCTACTACGGCCCTCTTTCACTCAGGGCCGTCCTGGGTGCTTTATGGACTGTTTGACAAGTGCTGGAGGAGGAAATAGAGCCGTGCACCTGGTGATTGAAACCGTGCATCTGGTATAACCCAAAAACACAAATATGGTCATAAATGCATTTAACGGTCATTCTGATTTTAATGCCCGCTATGGAGCACCCTACTACGGCCCTCTTTCACTCAGGGCCGTCCTGGGTGCTTTATGGACTGTTTGAAATTTAGAGGATGGGATACCGTGCACCTGCTGATACAACGTGCATCTGGTAACCCAAAAATTCAAATATGGTCCTAAATGCATTTAAGGGTCATTCTGATATTAATGCCCGCTATGGAAACCCTACTACGGCCCTCTCTCTGTCGGGGGCGACCTGAGTGCATTATGGACACTTTGAAATTTCACGATGGATACTGATTGCTATACAAGCGGTAACCCAAAAACACAAATATGGTCATAAATGCATTTAACGGTCATTCTGATTTTAATGCCCGCTATAGGAGCACCCTACTACGGCCCTCTTTCACTCAGGGCCGTCCTGGGTGCTTTATGGACTGTTTGACAAGTGCTGGAGGAGGAAATAGAGCCGTGCACCTGGTGATTGAAACCGTGCATCTGGTAACCCAAAAACACAAATATGGTCATAAATGCATTTAACGGTCATTCTGATTTTAATGCCCGCTATAGGAGCACCCTACTACGGCCCTCTTTCACTCAGGGCCGTCCTGGGTGCTTTATGGACTGTTTGACAAGTGCTGGAGGAGGAAATAGAGCCGTGCACCTGGTGATTGAAACCGTGCATCTGGTAACCCAAAAACACAAATATGGTCATAAATGCATTTAACGGTCATTCTGATTTTAATGCCCGCTATAGGAGCACCCTACTACGGCCCTCTTTCACTCAGGGCCGTCCTGGGTGCTTTATGGACTGTTTGACAAGTGCTGGAGGAGGAAATAGAGCCGTGCACCTGGTGATTGAAACCGTGCACCTGGTGATTGAAAACGTGCATCTGGTAACCCAAAAATTCAAATATGGTCCTAAATGCATTTAAGGGTCATTCTGATATTAATGCCCGCTATGGAAACACCCTACTACGGCCCTCTCTCTGTCGGGGGCGACCTGAGTGCATTATGGACACTTTGAAATTTCACGATGGATACTGATTGCTATACAAGCGGTAACCCAAAAACACAAATATGGTCATAAATGCATTTAACGGTCATTCTGATTTTAATGCCCGCTATAGGAGCACCCTACTACGGCCCTCTTTCACTCAGGGCCGTCCTGGGTGCTTTATGGACTGTTTGACAAGTGCTGGAGGAGGAAATAGAGCCGTGCACCTGGTGATTGAAACCGTGCATCTGGTAACCCAAAAACACAAATATGGTCATAAATGCATTTAACGGTCATTCTGATTTTAATGCCCGCTATAGGAGCACCCTACTACGGCCCTCTTTCACTCAGGGCCGTCCTGGGTGCTTTATGGACTGTTTGACAAGTGCTGGAGGAGGAAATAGAGCCGTGCACCTGGTGATTGAAACCGTGCACCTGGTGATTGAAAACGTGCATCTGGTAACCCAAAAATTCAAATATGGTCCTAAATGCATTTAAGGGTCATTCTGATATTAATGCCCGCTATGGAAACACCCTACTACGGCCCTCTCTCTGTCGGGGGCGACCTGAGTGCATTATGGACACTTTGAAATTTCACGATGGATACTGATTGCTATACAAGCGGTAACCCAAAACACAAATATGGTCATAAATGCATTTAACGGTCATTCTGATTTTAATGCCCGCTATAGGAGCACCCTACTACGGCCCTCTTTCACTCAGGGCCGTCCTGGGTGCTTTATGGACTGTTTGACAAGTGCTGGAGGAGGAAATAGAGCCGTGCACCTGGTGATTGAAACCGTGCATCTGGTAACCCAAAAACACAAATATGGTCATAAATGCATTTAACGGTCATTCTGATTTTAATGCCCGCTATAGGAGCACCCTACTACGGCCCTCTTTCACTCAGGGCCGTCCTGGGTGCTTTATGGACTGTTTGACAAGTGCTGGAGGAGGAAATAGAGCCGTGCACCTGGTGATTGAAACCGTGCATCTGGTAACCCAAAAACACAAATATGGTCATAAATGCATTTAACGGTCATTCTGATTTTAATGCCCGCTATAGGAGCACCCTACTACGGCCCTCTTTCACTCAGGGCCGTCCTGGGTGCTTTATGGACTGTTTGACAAGTGCTGGAGGAGGAAATAGAGCCGTGCACCTGGTGATTGAAACCGTGCACCTGGTGATTGAAAACGTGCATCTGGTAACCCAAAAATTCAAATATGGTCCTAAATGCATTTAAGGGTCATTCTGATATTAATGCCCGCTATGGAAACACCCTACTACGGCCCTCTCTCTGTCGGGGGCGACCTGAGTGCATTATGGACACTTTGAAATTTCACGATGGATACTGATTGCTATACAAGCGGTAACCCAAAAACACAAATATGGTCATAAATGCATTTAACGGTCATTCTGATTTTAATGCCCGCTATAGGAGCACCCTACTACGGCCCTCTTTCACTCAGGGCCGTCCTGGGTGCTTTATGGACTGTTTGACAAGTGCTGGAGGAGGAAATAGAGCCGTGCACCTGGTGATTGAAACCGTGCATCTGGTAACCCAAAAACACAAATATGGTCATAAATGCATTTAACGGTCATTCTGATTTTAATGCCCGCTATAGGAGCACCCTACTACGGCCCTCTTTCACTCAGGGCCGTCCTGGGTGCTTTATGGACTGTTTGACAAGTGCTGGAGGAGGAAATAGAGCCGTGCACCTGGTGATTGAAACCGTGCACCTGGTGATTGAAAACGTGCATCTGGTAACCCAAAAATTCAAATATGGTCCTAAATGCATTTAAGGGTCATTCTGATATTAATGCCCGCTATGGAAACACCCTACTACGGCCCTCTCTCTGTCGGGGGCGACCTGAGTGCATTATGGACACTTTGAAATTTCACGATGGATACTGATTGCTATACAAGCGGTAACCCAAAAACACAAATATGGTCATAAATGCATTTAACGGTCATTCTGATTTTAATGCCCGCTATAGGAGCACCCTACTACGGCCCTCTTTCACTCAGGGCCGTCCTGGGTGCTTTATGGACTGTTTGACAAGTGCTGGAGGAGGAAATAGAGCCGTGCACCTGGTGATTGAAACCGTGCATCTGGTAACCCAAAAACACAAATATGGTCATAAATGCATTTAACGGTCATTCTGATTTTAATGCCCGCTATAGGAGCACCCTACTACGGCCCTCTTTCACTCAGGGCCGTCCTGGGTGCTTTATGGACTGTTTGACAAGTGCTGGAGGAGGAAATAGAGCCGTGCACCTGGTGATTGAAACCGTGCATCTGGTAACCCAAAAACACAAATATGGTCATAAATGCATTTAACGGTCATTCTGATTTTAATGCCCGCTATAGGAGCACCCTACTACGGCCCTCTTTCACTCAGGGCCGTCCTGGGTGCTTTATGGACTGTTTGACAAGTGCTGGAGGAGGAAATAGAGCCGTGCACCTGGTGATTGAAACCGTGCACCTGGTGATTGAAAACGTGCATCTGGTAACCCAAAAATTCAAATATGGTCCTAAATGCATTTAAGGGTCATTCTGATATTAATGCCCGCTATGGAAACACCCTACTACGGCCCTCTCTCTGTCGGGGGCGACCTGAGTGCATTATGGACACTTTGAAATTTCACGATGGATACTGATTGCTATACAAGCGGTAACCCAAAAACACAAATATGGTCATAAATGCATTTAACGGTCATTCTGATTTTAATGCCCGCTATAGGAGCACCCTACTACGGCCCTCTTTCACTCAGGGCCGTCCTGGGTGCTTTATGGACTGTTTGACAAGTGCTGGAGGAGGAAATAGAGCCGTGCACCTGGTGATTGAAACCGTGCATCTGGTAACCCAAAAACACAAATATGGTCATAAATGCATTTAACGGTCATTCTGATTTTAATGCCCGCTATAGGAGCACCCTACTACGGCCCTCTTTCACTCAGGGCCGTCCTGGGTGCTTTATGGACTGTTTGACAAGTGCTGGAGGAGGAAATAGAGCCGTGCACCTGGTGATTGAAACCGTGCATCTGGTAACCCAAAAACACAAATATGGTCATAAATGCATTTAACGGTCATTCTGATTTTAATGCCCGCTATAGGAGCACCCTACTACGGCCCTCTTTCACTCAGGGCCGTCCTGGGTGCTTTATGGACTGTTTGACAAGTGCTGGAGGAGGAAATAGAGCCGTGCACCTGGTGATTGAAACCGTGCACCTGGTGATTGAAAACGTGCATCTGGTAACCCAAAAATTCAAATATGGTCCTAAATGCATTTAAGGGTCATTCTGATATTAATGCCCGCTATGGAAACACCCTACTACGGCCCTCTCTCTGTCGGGGGCGACCTGAGTGCATTATGGACACTTTGAAATTTCACGATGGATACTGATTGCTATACAAGCGGTAACCCAAAAACACAAATATGGTCATAAATGCATTTAACGGTCATTCTGATTTTAATGCCCGCTATAGGAGCACCCTACTACGGCCCTCTTTCACTCAGGGCCGTCCTGGGTGCTTTATGGACTGTTTGACAAGTGCTGGAGGAGGAAATAGAGCCGTGCACCTGGTGATTGAAACCGTGCATCTGGTAACCCAAAAACACAAATATGGTCATAAATGCATTTAACGGTCATTCTGATTTTAATGCCCGCTATAGGAGCACCCTACTACGGCCCTCTTTCACTCAGGGCCGTCCTGGGTGCTTTATGGACTGTTTGACAAGTGCTGGAGGAGGAAATAGAGCCGTGCACCTGGTGATTGAAACCGTGCATCTGGTAACCCAAAAACACAAATATGGTCATAAATGCATTTAACGGTCATTCTGATTTTAATGCCCGCTATAGGAGCACCCTACTACGGCCCTCTTTCACTCAGGGCCGTCCTGGGTGCTTTATGGACTGTTTGACAAGTGCTGGAGGAGGAAATAGAGCCGTGCACCTGGTGATTGAAACCGTGCACCTGGTGATTGAAAACGTGCATCTGGTAACCCAAAAATTCAAATATGGTCCTAAATGCATTTAAGGGTCATTCTGATATTAATGCCCGCTATGGAAACACCCTACTACGGCCCTCTCTCTGTCGGGGGCGACCTGAGTGCATTATGGACACTTTGAAATTTCACGATGGATACTGATTGCTATACAAGCGGTAACCCAAAAACACAAATATGGTCATAAATGCATTTAACGGTCATTCTGATTTTAATGCCCGCTATAGGAGCACCCTACTACGGCCCTCTTTCACTCAGGGCCGTCCTGGGTGCTTTATGGACTGTTTGACAAGTGCTGGAGGAGGAAATAGAGCCGTGCACCTGGTGATTGAAACCGTGCATCTGGTAACCCAAAAACACAAATATGGTCATAAATGCATTTAACGGTCATTCTGATTTTAATGCCCGCTATAGGAGCACCCTACTACGGCCCTCTTTCACTCAGGGCCGTCCTGGGTGCTTTATGGACTGTTTGACAAGTGCTGGAGGAGGAAATAGAGCCGTGCACCTGGTGATTGAAACCGTGCACCTGGTGATTGAAAACGTGCATCTGGTAACCCAAAAATTCAAATATGGTCCTAAATGCATTTAAGGGTCATTCTGATATTAATGCCCGCTATGGAAACACCCTACTACGGCCCTCTCTCTGTCGGGGGCGACCTGAGTGCATTATGGACACTTTGAAATTTCACGATGGATACTGATTGCTATACAAGCGGTAACCCAAAAACACAAATATGGTCATAAATGCATTTAACGGTCATTCTGATTTTAATGCCCGCTATAGGAGCACCCTACTACGGCCCTCTTTCACTCAGGGCCGTCCTGGGTGCTTTATGGACTGTTTGACAAGTGCTGGAGGAGGAAATAGAGCCGTGCACCTGGTGATTGAAACCGTGCATCTGGTAACCCAAAAACACAAATATGGTCATAAATGCATTTAACGGTCATTCTGATTTTAATGCCCGCTATAGGAGCACCCTACTACGGCCCTCTTTCACTCAGGGCCGTCCTGGGTGCTTTATGGACTGTTTGACAAGTGCTGGAGGAGGAAATAGAGCCGTGCACCTGGTGATTGAAACCGTGCACCTGGTGATTGAAAACGTGCATCTGGTAACCCAAAAATTCAAATATGGTCCTAAATGCATTTAAGGGTCATTCTGATATTAATGCCCGCTATGGAAACACCCTACTACGGCCCTCTCTCTGTCGGGGGCGACCTGAGTGCATTATGGACACTTTGAAATTTCACGATGGATACTGATTGCTATACAAGCGGTAACCCAAAAACACAAATATGGTCATAAATGCATTTAACGGTCATTCTGATTTTAATGCCCGCTATAGGAGCACCCTACTACGGCCCTCTTTCACTCAGGGCCGTCCTGGGTGCTTTATGGACTGTTTGACAAGTGCTGGAGGAGGAAATAGAGCCGTGCACCTGGTGATTGAAACCGTGCATCTGGTAACCCAAAAACACAAATATGGTCATAAATGCATTTAACGGTCATTCTGATTTTAATGCCCGCTATAGGAGCACCCTACTACGGCCCTCTTTCACTCAGGGCCGTCCTGGGTGCTTTATGGACTGTTTGACAAGTGCTGGAGGAGGAAATAGAGCCGTGCACCTGGTGATTGAAACCGTGCATCTGGTAACCCAAAAACACAAATATGGTCATAAATGCATTTAACGGTCATTCTGATTTTAATGCCCGCTATAGGAGCACCCTACTACGGCCCTCTTTCACTCAGGGCCGTCCTGGGTGCTTTATGGACTGTTTGACAAGTGCTGGAGGAGGAAATAGAGCCGTGCACCTGGTGATTGAAACCGTGCACCTGGTGATTGAAAACGTGCATCTGGTAACCCAAAAATTCAAATATGGTCCTAAATGCATTTAAGGGTCATTCTGATATTAATGCCCGCTATGGAAACACCCTACTACGGCCCTCTCTCTGTCGGGGGCGACCTGAGTGCATTATGGACACTTTGAAATTTCACGATGGATACTGATTGCTATACAAGCGGTAACCCAAAAACACAAATATGGTCATAAATGCATTTAACGGTCATTCTGATTTTAATGCCCGCTATAGGAGCACCCTACTACGGCCCTCTTTCACTCAGGGCCGTCCTGGGTGCTTTATGGACTGTTTGACAAGTGCTGGAGGAGGAAATAGAGCCGTGCACCTGGTGATTGAAACCGTGCATCTGGTAACCCAAAAACACAAATATGGTCATAAATGCATTTAACGGTCATTCTGATTTTAATGCCCGCTATAGGAGCACCCTACTACGGCCCTCTTTCACTCAGGGCCGTCCTGGGTGCTTTATGGACTGTTTGACAAGTGCTGGAGGAGGAAATAGAGCCGTGCACCTGGTGATTGAAACCGTGCACCTGGTGATTGAAAACGTGCATCTGGTAACCCAAAAATTCAAATATGGTCCTAAATGCATTTAAGGGTCATTCTGATATTAATGCCCGCTATGGAAACACCCTACTACGGCCCTCTCTCTGTCGGGGGCGACCTGAGTGCATTATGGACACTTTGAAATTTCACGATGGATACTGATTGCTATACAAGCGGTAACCCAAAAACACAAATATGGTCATAAATGCATTTAACGGTCATTCTGATTTTAATGCCCGCTATAGGAGCACCCTACTACGGCCCTCTTTCACTCAGGGCCGTCCTGGGTGCTTTATGGACTGTTTGACAAGTGCTGGAGGAGGAAATAGAGCCGTGCACCTGGTGATTGAAACCGTGCATCTGGTAACCCAAAAACACAAATATGGTCATAAATGCATTTAACGGTCATTCTGATTTTAATGCCCGCTATAGGAGCACCCTACTACGGCCCTCTTTCACTCAGGGCCGTCCTGGGTGCTTTATGGACTGTTTGACAAGTGCTGGAGGAGGAAATAGAGCCGTGCACCTGGTGATTGAAACCGTGCACCTGGTGATTGAAAACGTGCATCTGGTAACCCAAAAATTCAAATATGGTCCTAAATGCATTTAAGGGTCATTCTGATATTAATGCCCGCTATGGAAACACCCTACTACGGCCCTCTCTCTGTCGGGGGCGACCTGAGTGCATTATGGACACTTTGAAATTTCACGATGGATACTGATTGCTATACAAGCGGTAACCCAAAAACACAAATATGGTCATAAATGCATTTAACGGTCATTCTGATTTTAATGCCCGCTATAGGAGCACCCTACTACGGCCCTCTTTCACTCAGGGCCGTCCTGGGTGCTTTATGGACTGTTTGACAAGTGCTGGAGGAGGAAATAGAGCCGTGCACCTGGTGATTGAAACCGTGCATCTGGTAACCCAAAAACACAAATATGGTCATAAATGCATTTAACGGTCATTCTGATTTTAATGCCCGCTATAGGAGCACCCTACTACGGCCCTCTTTCACTCAGGGCCGTCCTGGGTGCTTTATGGACTGTTTGACAAGTGCTGGAGGAGGAAATAGAGCCGTGCACCTGGTGATTGAAACCGTGCATCTGGTAACCCAAAAACACAAATATGGTCATAAATGCATTTAACGGTCATTCTGATTTTAATGCCCGCTATAGGAGCACCCTACTACGGCCCTCTTTCACTCAGGGCCGTCCTGGGTGCTTTATGGACTGTTTGACAAGTGCTGGAGGAGGAAATAGAGCCGTGCACCTGGTGATTGAAACCGTGCACCTGGTGATTGAAAACGTGCATCTGGTAACCCAAAAATTCAAATATGGTCCTAAATGCATTTAAGGGTCATTCTGATATTAATGCCCGCTATGGAAACACCCTACTACGGCCCTCTCTCTGTCGGGGGCGACCTGAGTGCATTATGGACACTTTGAAATTTCACGATGGATACTGATTGCTATACAAGCGGTAACCCAAAAACACAAATATGGTCATAAATGCATTTAACGGTCATTCTGATTTTAATGCCCGCTATAGGAGCACCCTACTACGGCCCTCTTTCACTCAGGGCCGTCCTGGGTGCTTTATGGACTGTTTGACAAGTGCTGGAGGAGGAAATAGAGCCGTGCACCTGGTGATTGAAACCGTGCATCTGGTAACCCAAAAACACAAATATGGTCATAAATGCATTTAACGGTCATTCTGATTTTAATGCCCGCTATAGGAGCACCCTACTACGGCCCTCTTTCACTCAGGGCCGTCCTGGGTGCTTTATGGACTGTTTGACAAGTGCTGGAGGAGGAAATAGAGCCGTGCACCTGGTGATTGAAACCGTGCACCTGGTGATTGAAAACGTGCATCTGGTAACCCAAAAATTCAAATATGGTCCTAAATGCATTTAAGGGTCATTCTGATATTAATGCCCGCTATGGAAACACCCTACTACGGCCCTCTCTCTGTCGGGGGCGACCTGAGTGCATTATGGACACTTTGAAATTTCACGATGGATACTGATTGCTATACAAGCGGTAACCCAAAAACACAAATATGGTCATAAATGCATTTAACGGTCATTCTGATTTTAATGCCCGCTATAGGAGCACCCTACTACGGCCCTCTTTCACTCAGGGCCGTCCTGGGTGCTTTATGGACTGTTTGACAAGTGCTGGAGGAGGAAATAGAGCCGTGCACCTGGTGATTGAAACCGTGCATCTGGTAACCCAAAAACAAAATATGGTCATAAATGCATTTAACGGTCATTCTGATTTTAATGCCCGCTATAGGAGCACCCTACTACGGCCCTCTTTCACTCAGGGCCGTCCTGGGTGCTTTATGGACTGTTTGACAAGTGCTGGAGGAGGAAATAGAGCCGTGCACCTGGTGATTGAAACCGTGCATCTGGTAACCCAAAAACACAAATATGGTCATAAATGCATTTAACGGTCATTCTGATTTTAATGCCCGCTATAGGAGCACCCTACTACGGCCCTCTTTCACTCAGGGCCGTCCTGGGTGCTTTATGGACTGTTTGACAAGTGCTGGAGGAGGAAATAGAGCCGTGCACCTGGTGATTGAAACCGTGCACCTGGTGATTGAAAACGTGCATCTGGTAACCCAAAAATTCAAATATGGTCCTAAATGCATTTAAGGGTCATTCTGATATTAATGCCCGCTATGGAAACACCCTACTACGGCCCTCTCTCTGTCGGGGGCGACCTGAGTGCATTATGGACACTTTGAAATTTCACGATGGATACTGATTGCTATACAAGCGGTAACCCAAAAACACAAATATGGTCATAAATGCATTTAACGGTCATTCTGATTTTAATGCCCGCTATAGGAGCACCCTACTACGGCCCTCTTTCACTCAGGGCCGTCCTGGGTGCTTTATGGACTGTTTGACAAGTGCTGGAGGAGGAAATAGAGCCGTGCACCTGGTGATTGAAACCGTGCATCTGGTAACCCAAAAACACAAATATGGTCATAAATGCATTTAACGGTCATTCTGATTTTAATGCCCGCTATAGGAGCACCCTACTACGGCCCTCTTTCACTCAGGGCCGTCCTGGGTGCTTTATGGACTGTTTGACAAGTGCTGGAGGAGGAAATAGAGCCGTGCACCTGGTGATTGAAACCGTGCACCTGGTGATTGAAAACGTGCATCTGGTAACCCAAAAATTCAAATATGGTCCTAAATGCATTTAAGGGTCATTCTGATATTAATGCCCGCTATGGAAACACCCTACTACGGCCCTCTCTCTGTCGGGGGCGACCTGAGTGCATTATGGACACTTTGAAATTTCACGATGGATACTGATTGCTATACAAGCGGTAACCCAAAAACACAAATATGGTCATAAATGCATTTAACGGTCATTCTGATTTTAATGCCCGCTATAGGAGCACCCTACTACGGCCCTCTTTCACTCAGGGCCGTCCTGGGTGCTTTATGGACTGTTTGACAAGTGCTGGAGGAGGAAATAGAGCCGTGCACCTGGTGATTGAAACCGTGCATCTGGTAACCCAAAAACACAAATATGGTCATAAATGCATTTAACGGTCATTCTGATTTTAATGCCCGCTATAGGAGCACCCTACTACGGCCCTCTTTCACTCAGGGCCGTCCTGGGTGCTTTATGGACTGTTTGACAAGTGCTGGAGGAGGAAATAGAGCCGTGCACCTGGTGATTGAAACCGTGCATCTGGTAACCCAAAAACACAAATATGGTCATAAATGCATTTAACGGTCATTCTGATTTTAATGCCCGCTATAGGAGCACCCTACTACGGCCCTCTTTCACTCAGGGCCGTCCTGGGTGCTTTATGGACTGTTTGACAAGTGCTGGAGGAGGAAATAGAGCCGTGCACCTGGTGATTGAAACCGTGCATCTGGTAACCCAAAAACACAAATATGGTCATAAATGCATTTAACGGTCATTCTGATTTTAATGCCCGCTATAGGAGCACCCTACTACGGCCCTCTTTCACTCAGGGCCGTCCTGGGTGCTTTATGGACTGTTTGACAAGTGCTGGAGGAGGAAATAGAGCCGTGCACCTGGTGATTGAAACCGTGCACCTGGTGATTGAAAACGTGCATCTGGTAACCCAAAAATTCAAATATGGTCCTAAATGCATTTAAGGGTCATTCTGATATTAATGCCCGCTATGGAAACACCCTACTACGGCCCTCTCTCTGTCGGGGGCGACCTGAGTGCATTATGGACACTTTGAAATTTCACGATGGATACTGATTGCTATACAAGCGGTAACCCAAAAACACAAATATGGTCATAAATGCATTTAACGGTCATTCTGATTTTAATGCCCGCTATAGGAGCACCCTACTACGGCCCTCTTTCACTCAGGGCCGTCCTGGGTGCTTTATGGACTGTTTGACAAGTGCTGGAGGAGGAAATAGAGCCGTGCACCTGGTGATTGAAACCGTGCATCTGGTAACCCAAAAACACAAATATGGTCATAAATGCATTTAACGGTCATTCTGATTTTAATGCCCGCTATAGGAGCACCCTACTACGGCCCTCTTTCACTCAGGGCCGTCCTGGGTGCTTTATGGACTGTTTGACAAGTGCTGGAGGAGGAAATAGAGCCGTGCACCTGGTGATTGAAACCGTGCATCTGGTAACCCAAAAACACAAATATGGTCATAAATGCATTTAACGGTCATTCTGATTTTAATGCCCGCTATAGGAGCACCCTACTACGGCCCTCTTTCACTCAGGGCCGTCCTGGGTGCTTTATGGACTGTTTGACAAGTGCTGGAGGAGGAAATAGAGCCGTGCACCTGGTGATTGAAACCGTGCATCTGGTAACCCAAAAACACAAATATGGTCATAAATGCATTTAACGGTCATTCTGATTTTAATGCCCGCTATAGGAGCACCCTACTACGGCCCTCTTTCACTCAGGGCCGTCCTGGGTGCTTTATGGACTGTTTGACAAGTGCTGGAGGAGGAAATAGAGCCGTGCACCTGGTGATTGAAACCGTGCACCTGGTGATTGAAAACGTGCATCTGGTAACCCAAAAATTCAAATATGGTCCTAAATGCATTTAAGGGTCATTCTGATATTAATGCCCGCTATGGAAACACCCTACTACGGCCCTCTCTCTGTCGGGGGCGACCTGAGTGCATTATGGACACTTTGAAATTTCACGATGGATACTGATTGCTATACAAGCGGTAACCCAAAAACACAAATATGGTCATAAATGCATTTAACGGTCATTCTGATTTTAATGCCCGCTATAGGAGCACCCTACTACGGCCCTCTTTCACTCAGGGCCGTCCTGGGTGCTTTATGGACTGTTTGACAAGTGCTGGAGGAGGAAATAGAGCCGTGCACCTGGTGATTGAAACCGTGCATCTGGTAACCCAAAAACACAAATATGGTCATAAATGCATTTAACGGTCATTCTGATTTTAATGCCCGCTATAGGAGCACCCTACTACGGCCCTCTTTCACTCAGGGCCGTCCTGGGTGCTTTATGGACTGTTTGACAAGTGCTGGAGGAGGAAATAGAGCCGTGCACCTGGTGATTGAAACCGTGCACCTGGTGATTGAAAACGTGCATCTGGTAACCCAAAAATTCAAATATGGTCCTAAATGCATTTAAGGGTCATTCTGATATTAATGCCCGCTATGGAAACACCCTACTACGGCCCTCTCTCTGTCGGGGGCGACCTGAGTGCATTATGGACACTTTGAAATTTCACGATGGATACTGATTGCTATACAAGCGGTAACCCAAAAACACAAATATGGTCATAAATGCATTTAACGGTCATTCTGATTTTAATGCCCGCTATAGGAGCACCCTACTACGGCCCTCTTTCACTCAGGGCCGTCCTGGGTGCTTTATGGACTGTTTGACAAGTGCTGGAGGAGGAAATAGAGCCGTGCACCTGGTGATTGAAACCGTGCATCTGGTAACCCAAAAACACAAATATGGTCATAAATGCATTTAACGGTCATTCTGATTTTAATGCCCGCTATAGGAGCACCCTACTACGGCCCTCTTTCACTCAGGGCCGTCCTGGGTGCTTTATGGACTGTTTGACAAGTGCTGGAGGAGGAAATAGAGCCGTGCACCTGGTGATTGAAACCGTGCATCTGGTAACCCAAAAACACAAATATGGTCATAAATGCATTTAACGGTCATTCTGATTTTAATGCCCGCTATAGGAGCACCCTACTACGGCCCTCTTTCACTCAGGGCCGTCCTGGGTGCTTTATGGACTGTTTGACAAGTGCTGGAGGAGGAAATAGAGCCGTGCACCTGGTGATTGAAACCGTGCACCTGGTGATTGAAAACGTGCATCTGGTAACCCAAAAATTCAAATATGGTCCTAAATGCATTTAAGGGTCATTCTGATATTAATGCCCGCTATGGAAACACCCTACTACGGCCCTCTCTCTGTCGGGGGCGACCTGAGTGCATTATGGACACTTTGAAATTTCACGATGGATACTGATTGCTATACAAGCGGTAACCCAAAAACACAAATATGGTCATAAATGCATTTAACGGTCATTCTGATTTTAATGCCCGCTATAGGAGCACCCTACTACGGCCCTCTTTCACTCAGGGCCGTCCTGGGTGCTTTATGGACTGTTTGACAAGTGCTGGAGGAGGAAATAGAGCCGTGCACCTGGTGATTGAAACCGTGCATCTGGTAACCCAAAAACACAAATATGGTCATAAATGCATTTAACGGTCATTCTGATTTTAATGCCCGCTATAGGAGCACCCTACTACGGCCCTCTTTCACTCAGGGCCGTCCTGGGTGCTTTATGGACTGTTTGACAAGTGCTGGAGGAGGAAATAGAGCCGTGCACCTGGTGATTGAAACCGTGCACCTGGTGATTGAAAACGTGCATCTGGTAACCCAAAAATTCAAATATGGTCCTAAATGCATTTAAGGGTCATTCTGATATTAATGCCCGCTATGGAAACACCCTACTACGGCCCTCTCTCTGTCGGGGGCGACCTGAGTGCATTATGGACACTTTGAAATTTCACGATGGATACTGATTGCTATACAAGCGGTAACCCAAAAACACAAATATGGTCATAAATGCATTTAACGGTCATTCTGATTTTAATGCCCGCTATAGGAGCACCCTACTACGGCCCTCTTTCACTCAGGGCCGTCCTGGGTGCTTTATGGACTGTTTGACAAGTGCTGGAGGAGGAAATAGAGCCGTGCACCTGGTGATTGAAACCGTGCATCTGGTAACCCAAAAACACAAATATGGTCATAAATGCATTTAACGGTCATTCTGATTTTAATGCCCGCTATAGGAGCACCCTACTACGGCCCTCTTTCACTCAGGGCCGTCCTGGGTGCTTTATGGACTGTTTGACAAGTGCTGGAGGAGGATACCGTGCACCTGGTGATTGAAACCGTGCATCTGGTAACCCAAAAACACAAATATGGTCATAAATGCATTTAACGGTCATTCTGATTTTAATGCCCGCTATAGGAGCACCCTACTACGGCCCTCTTTCACTCAGGGCCGTCCTGGGTGCTTTATGGACTGTTTGACAAGTGCTGGAGGAGGAAATAGAGCCGTGCACCTGGTGATTGAAACCGTGCACCTGGTGATTGAAAACGTGCATCTGGTAACCCAAAAATTCAAATATGGTCCTAAATGCATTTAAGGGTCATTCTGATATTAATGCCCGCTATGGAAACACCCTACTACGGCCCTCTCTCTGTCGGGGGCGACCTGAGTGCATTATGGACACTTTGAAATTTCACGATGGATACTGATTGCTATACAAGCGGTAACCCAAAAACACAAATATGGTCATAAATGCATTTAACGGTCATTCTGATTTTAATGCCCGCTATAGGAGCACCCTACTACGGCCCTCTTTCACTCAGGGCCGTCCTGGGTGCTTTATGGACTGTTTGACAAGTGCTGGAGGAGGAAATAGAGCCGTGCACCTGGTGATTGAAACCGTGCATCTGGTAACCCAAAAACACAAATATGGTCATAAATGCATTTAACGGTCATTCTGATTTTAATGCCCGCTATAGGAGCACCCTACTACGGCCCTCTTTCACTCAGGGCCGTCCTGGGTGCTTTATGGACTGTTTGACAAGTGCTGGAGGAGGAAATAGAGCCGTGCACCTGGTGATTGAAACCGTGCATCTGGTAACCCAAAAACACAAATATGGTCATAAATGCATTTAACGGTCATTCTGATTTTAATGCCCGCTATAGGAGCACCCTACTACGGCCCTCTTTCACTCAGGGCCGTCCTGGGTGCTTTATGGACTGTTTGACAAGTGCTGGAGGAGGAAATAGAGCCGTGCACCTGGTGATTGAAACCGTGCACCTGGTGATTGAAAACGTGCATCTGGTAACCCAAAAATTCAAATATGGTCCTAAATGCATTTAAGGGTCATTCTGATATTAATGCCCGCTATGGAAACACCCTACTACGGCCCTCTCTCTGTCGGGGGCGACCTGAGTGCATTATGGACACTTTGAAATTTCACGATGGATACTGATTGCTATACAAGCGGTAACCCAAAAACACAAATATGGTCATAAATGCATTTAACGGTCATTCTGATTTTAATGCCCGCTATAGGAGCACCCTACTACGGCCCTCTTTCACTCAGGGCCGTCCTGGGTGCTTTATGGACTGTTTGACAAGTGCTGGAGGAGGAAATAGAGCCGTGCACCTGGTGATTGAAACCGTGCATGGTGTAAAACAAAAACCCAAAAATAAATGGTCATAAATGCATTTAACGGTCATTCTGATTTTAATGCCCGCTATGGAGCACCCTACTACGGCCCTCTCTCACTCAGGGCCGACCTGGGTGCTTTATGGACACTTTGAAATTTCAGGATGGATACTGATTGCTATACAAGCGGTAACCCAAAACACAAATATGGTCATAAATGCATTTAACGGTCATTCTGATTTTAATGCCCGCTATAGGAGCACCCTACTACGGCCCTCTTTCACTCAGGGCCGTCCTGGGTGCTTTATGGACTGTTTGACAAGTGCTGGAGGAGGAAATAGAGCCGTGCACCTGGTGATTGAAACCGTGCACCTGGTGATTGAAAACGTGCATCTGGTAACCCAAAAATTCAAATATGGTCCTAAATGCATTTAAGGGTCATTCTGATATTAATGCCCGCTATGGAAACACCCTACTACGGCCCTCTCTCTGTCGGGGGCGACCTGAGTGCATTATGGACACTTTGAAATTTCACGATGGATACTGATTGCTATACAAGCGGTAACCCAAAAACACAAATATGGTCATAAATGCATTTAACGGTCATTCTGATTTTAATGCCCGCTATAGGAGCACCCTACTACGGCCCTCTTTCACTCAGGGCCGTCCTGGGTGCTTTATGGACTGTTTGACAAGTGCTGGAGGAGGAAATAGAGCCGTGCACCTGGTGATTGAAACCGTGCACCTGGTGTTGAAAACGTGCATCTGGTAACCCAAAAACACAAATATGGTCATAAATGCATTTAACGGTCATTCTGATTTTAATGCCCGCTATAGGAGCACCCTACTACGGCCCTCTTTCACTCGGGGGCGTCCTGGGTGCTTTATGGACACTTTGAAATTTCACGATGGATACTGATTGCATACAAGCGGTAACCCAAAAACACAAATATGGTCATAAATGCATTTAACGGTCATTCTGATTTTAATGCCCGCTATAGGAGCACCCTACTACGGCCCTCTTTCACTCAGGGCCGTCCTGGGTGCTTTATGGACTGTTTGACAAGTGCTGGAGGAGGAAATAGAGCCGTGCACCTGGTGATTGAAACCGTGCACCTGGTGATTGAAAACGTGCATCTGGTAACCCAAAAATTCAAATATGGTCCTAAATGCATTTAAGGGTCATTCTGATATTAATGCCCGCTATGGAAACACCCTACTACGGCCCTCTCTCTGTCGGGGGCGACCTGAGTGCATTATGGACACTTTGAAATTTCACGATGGATACTGATTGCTATACAAGCGGTAACCCAAAAACACAAATATGGTCATAAATGCATTTAACGGTCATTCTGATTTTAATGCCCGCTATAGGAGCACCCTACTACGGCCCTCTTTCACTCAGGGCCGTCCTGGGT
Organism: Oncorhynchus kisutch; assembly: GCF_002021735.2. Taxonomy (NCBI): domain Eukaryota; kingdom Metazoa; phylum Chordata; class Actinopteri; order Salmoniformes; family Salmonidae; genus Oncorhynchus; species Oncorhynchus kisutch. Next base: position 19,617 of record NW_022262422.1, read on the forward strand.
GCTTTATGGACTGTTTGACAAGTGCTGGAGGAGGAAATAGAGCCGTGCACCTGGTGATTGAAACCGTGCATCTGGTAACCCAAAAACACAAATATGGTCATAAATGCATTTAACGGTCATTCTGATTTTAATGCCCGCTATAGGAGCACCCTACTACGGCCCTCTTTCACTCAGGGCCGTCCTGGGTGCTTTATGGACTGTTTGACAAGTGCTGGAGGAGGAAATAGAGCCGTGCACCTGGTGATTGAAACCGTGCACCTGGTGATTGAAAACGTGCATCTGGTAACCCAAAAATTCAAATATGGTCCTAAATGCATTTAAGGGTCATTCTGATATTAATGCCCGCTATGGAAACACCCTACTACGGCCCTCTCTCTGTCGGGGGCGACCTGAGTGCATTATGGACACTTTGAAATTTCACGATGGATACTGATTGCTATACAAGCGGTAACCCAAAAACACAAATATGGTCATAAATGCATTTAACGGTCATTCTGATTTTAATGCCCGCTATAGGAGCACCCTACTACGGCCCTCTTTCACTCAGGGCCGTCCTGGGTGCTTTATGGACTGTTTGACAAGTGCTGGAGGAGGAAATAGAGCCGTGCACCTGGTGATTGAAACCGTGCATCTGGTAACCCAAAACACAAATATGGTCATAAATGCATTTAACGGTCATTCTGATTTTAATGCCCGCTATAGGAGCACCCTACTACGGCCCTCTTTCACTCAGGGCCGTCCTGGGTGCTTTATGGACTGTTTGACAAGTGCTGGAGGAGGAAATAGAGCCGTGCACCTGGTGATTGAAACCGTGCACCTGGTGATTGAAAACGTGCATCTGGTAACCCAAAAATTCAAATATGGTCCTAAATGCATTTAAGGGTCATTCTGATATTAATGCCCGCTATGGAAACACCCTACTACGGCCCTCTCTCTGTCGGGGGCGACCTGAGTGCATTATGGACACTTTGAAATTTCACGATGGATACTGATTGCTATACAAGCGGTAACCCAAAAACACAAATATGGTCATAAATGCATTTAACGGTCATTCTGATTTTAATGCCCGCTATAGGAGCACCCTACTACGGCCCTCTTTCACTCAGGGCCGTCCTGGGTGCTTTATGGACTGTTTGACAAGTGCTGGAGGAGGAAATAGAGCCGTGCACCTGGTGATTGAAACCGTGCATCTGGTAACCCAAAAACACAAATATGGTCATAAATGCATTTAACGGTCATTCTGATTTTAATGCCCGCTATAGGAGCACCCTACTACGGCCCTCTTTCACTCAGGGCCGTCCTGGGTGCTTTATGGACTGTTTGACAAGTGCTGGAGGAGGAAATAGAGCCGTGCACCTGGTGATTGAAACCGTGCACCTGGTGATTGAAAACGTGCATCTGGTAACCCAAAAATTCAAATATGGTCCTAAATGCATTTAAGGGTCATTCTGATATTAATGCCCGCTATGGAGCACCCTACTACGGCCCTCTCTCTGTCGGGGGCGACCTGGGTGCATTATGGACACTTTGAAATTTCACGATGGATACTGATTGCTATACAAGCGGTAACCCAAAAACACAAATATGGTCATAAATGCATTTAACGGTCATTCTGATTTTAATGCCCGCTATAGGAGCACCCTACTACGGCCCTCTTTCACTCAGGGCCGTCCTGGGTGCTTTATGGACTGTTTGACAAGTGCTGGAGGAGGAAATAGAGCCGTGCACCTGGTGATTGAAACCGTGCATCTGGTAACCCAAAAACACAAATATGGTCATAAATGCATTTAACGGTCATTCTGATTTTAATGCCCGCTATAGGAGCACCCTACTACGGCCCTCTTTCACTCAGGGCCGTCCTGGGTGCTTTATGGACTGTTTGACAAGTGCTGGAGGAGGAAATAGAGCCGTGCACCTGGTGATTGAAACCGTGCACCTGGTGATTGAAAACGTGCATCTGGTAACCCAAAACACAAATATGGTCCTAAATGCATTTAAGGGTCATTCTGATATTAATGCCCGCTATGGAACACCCTACTACGGCCCTCTCTCTGTCGGGGGCGACCTGAGTGCATTATGGACACTTTGAAATTTCACGATGGATACTGATTGCTATACAAGCGGTAACCCAAAAACACAAATATGGTCATAAATGCATTTAACGGTCATTCTGATTTTAATGCCCGCTATAGGAGCACCCTACTACGGCCCTCTTTCACTCAGGGCCGTCCTGGGTGCTTTATGGACTGTTTGACAAGTGCTGGAGGAGGAAATAGAGCCGTGCACCTGGTGATTGAAACCGTGCACCTGGTGATTGAAAACGTGCATCTGGTAACCCAAAAATTCAAATATGGTCCTAAATGCATTTAAGGGTCATTCTGATATTAATGCCCGCTATGGAAACACCCTACTACGGCCCTCTCTCTGTCGGGGGCGACCTGAGTGCATTATGGACACTTTGAAATTTCACGATGGATACTGATTGCTATACAAGCGGTAACCCAAAAACACAAATATGGTCATAAATGCATTTAACGGTCATTCTGATTTTAATGCCCGCTATAGGAGCACCCTACTACGGCCCTCTTTCACTCAGGGCCGTCCTGGGTGCTTTATGGACTGTTTGACAAGTGCTGGAGGAGGAAATAGAGCCGTGCACCTGGTGATTGAAACCGTGCATCTGGTAACCCAAAAACACAAATATGGTCATAAATGCATTTAACGGTCATTCTGATTTTAATGCCCGCTATAGGAGCACCCTACTACGGCCCTCTTTCACTCAGGGCCGTCCTGGGTGCTTTATGGACTGTTTGACAAGTGCTGGAGGAGGAAATAGAGCCGTGCACCTGGTGATTGAAACCGTGCATCTGGTAACCCAAAAACACAAATATGGTCATAAATGCATTTAACGGTCATTCTGATTTTAATGCCCGCTATAGGAGCACCCTACTACGGCCCTCTTTCACTCAGGGCCGTCCTGGGTGCTTTATGGACTGTTTGACAAGTGCTGGAGGAGGAAATAGAGCCGTGCACCTGGTGATTGAAACCGTGCACCTGGTGATTGAAAACGTGCATCTGGTAACCCAAAAATTCAAATATGGTCCTAAATGCATTTAAGGGTCATTCTGATATTAATGCCCGCTATGGAAACACCCTACTACGGCCCTCTCTCTGTCGGGGGCGACCTGAGTGCATTATGGACACTTTGAAATTTCACGATGGATACTGATTGCTATACAAGCGGTAACCCAAAACACAAAAATATGGTCATAAATGCATTTAACGGTCATTCTGATTTTAATGCCCGCTATAGGAGCACCCTACTACGGCCCTCTTTCACTCAGGGCCGTCCTGGGTGCTTTATGGACTGTTTGACAAGTGCTGGAGGAGGAAATAGAGCCGTGCACCTGGTGATTGAAACCGTGCATCTGGTAACCCAAAAACACAAATATGGTCATAAATGCATTTAACGGTCATTCTGATTTTAATGCCCGCTATAGGAGCACCCTACTACGGCCCTCTTTCACTCAGGGCCGTCCTGGGTGCTTTATGGACTGTTTGACAAGTGCTGGAGGAGGAAATAGAGCCGTGCACCTGGTGATTGAAACCGTGCACCTGGTGATTGAAAACGTGCATCTGGTAACCCAAAAATTCAAATATGGTCCTAAATGCATTTAAGGGTCATTCTGATATTAATGCCCGCTATGGAAACACCCTACTACGGCCCTCTCTCTGTCGGGGGCGACCTGAGTGCATTATGGACACTTTGAAATTTCACGATGGATACTGATTGCTATACAAGCGGTAACCCAAAAACACAAATATGGTCATAAATGCATTTAACGGTCATTCTGATTTTAATGCCCGCTATAGGAGCACCCTACTACGGCCCTCTTTCACTCAGGGCCGTCCTGGGTGCTTTATGGACTGTTTGACAAGTGCTGGAGGAGGAAATAGAGCCGTGCACCTGGTGATTGAAACCGTGCATCTGGTAACCCAAAAACACAAATATGGTCATAAATGCATTTAACGGTCATTCTGATTTTAATGCCCGCTATAGGAGCACCCTACTACGGCCCTCTTTCACTCAGGGCCGTCCTGGGTGCTTTATGGACTGTTTGACAAGTGCTGGAGGAGGAAATAGAGCCGTGCACCTGGTGATTGAAACCGTGCATCTGGTAACCCAAAAACACAAATATGGTCATAAATGCATTTAACGGTCATTCTGATTTTAATGCCCGCTATAGGAGCACCCTACTACGGCCCTCTTTCACTCAGGGCCGTCCTGGGTGCTTTATGGACTGTTTGACAAGTGCTGGAGGAGGAAATAGAGCCGTGCACCTGGTGATTGAAACCGTGCACCTGGTGATTGAAAACGTGCATCTGGTAACCCAAAAATTCAAATATGGTCCTAAATGCATTTAAGGGTCATTCTGATATTAATGCCCGCTATGGAAACACCCTACTACGGCCCTCTCTCTGTCGGGGGCGACCTGAGTGCATTATGGACACTTTGAAATTTCACGATGGATACTGATTGCTATACAAGCGGTAACCCAAAAACACAAATATGGTCATAAATGCATTTAACGGTCATTCTGATTTTAATGCCCGCTATAGGAGCACCCTACTACGGCCCTCTTTCACTCAGGGCCGTCCTGGGTGCTTTATGGACTGTTTGACAAGTGCTGGAGGAGGAAATAGAGCCGTGCACCTGGTGATTGAAACCGTGCATCTGGTAACCCAAAAACACAAATATGGTCATAAATGCATTTAACGGTCATTCTGATTTTAATGCCCGCTATAGGAGCACCCTACTACGGCCCTCTTTCACTCAGGGCCGTCCTGGGTGCTTTATGGACTGTTTGACAAGTGCTGGAGGAGGAAATAGAGCCGTGCACCTGGTGATTGAAACCGTGCACCTGGTGATTGAAAACGTGCATCTGGTAACCCAAAAATTCAAATATGGTCCTAAATGCATTTAAGGGTCATTCTGATATTAATGCCCGCTATGGAAACACCCTACTACGGCCCTCTCTCTGTCGGGGGCGACCTGAGTGCATTATGGACACTTTGAAATTTCACGATGGATACTGATTGCTATACAAGCGGTAACCCAAAAACACAAATATGGTCATAAATGCATTTAACGGTCATTCTGATTTTAATGCCCGCTATAGGAGCACCCTACTACGGCCCTCTTTCACTCAGGGCCGTCCTGGGTGCTTTATGGACTGTTTGACAAGTGCTGGAGGAGGAAATAGAGCCGTGCACCTGGTGATTGAAACCGTGCATCTGGTAACCCAAAAACACAAATATGGTCATAAATGCATTTAACGGTCATTCTGATTTTAATGCCCGCTATAGGAGCACCCTACTACGGCCCTCTTTCACTCAGGGCCGTCCTGGGTGCTTTATGGACTGTTTGACAAGTGCTGGAGGAGGAAATAGAGCCGTGCACCTGGTGATTGAAACCGTGCACCTGGTGATTGAAAACGTGCATCTGGTAACCCAAAAATTCAAATATGGTCCTAAATGCATTTAAGGGTCATTCTGATATTAATGCCCGCTATGGAAACACCCTACTACGGCCCTCTCTCTGTCGGGGGCGACCTGAGTGCATTATGGACACTTTGAAATTTCACGATGGATACTGATTGCTATACAAGCGGTAACCCAAAAACACAAATATGGTCATAAATGCATTTAACGGTCATTCTGATTTTAATGCCCGCTATAGGAGCACCCTACTACGGCCCTCTTTCACTCAGGGCCGTCCTGGGTGCTTTATGGACTGTTTGACAAGTGCTGGAGGAGGAAATAGAGCCGTGCACCTGGTGATTGAAACCGTGCACCTGGTGATTGAAAACGTGCATCTGGTAACCCAAAAATTCAAATATGGTCCTAAATGCATTTAAGGGTCATTCTGATATTAATGCCCGCTATGGAAACACCCTACTACGGCCCTCTCTCTGTCGGGGGCGACCTGAGTGCATTATGGACACTTTGAAATTTCACGATGGATACTGATTGCTATACAAGCGGTAACCCAAAAACACAAATATGGTCATAAATGCATTTAACGGTCATTCTGATTTTAATGCCCGCTATAGGAGCACCCTACTACGGCCCTCTTTCACTCAGGGCCGTCCTGGGTGCTTTATGGACTGTTTGACAAGTGCTGGAGGAGGAAATAGAGCCGTGCACCTGGTGATTGAAACCGTGCATCTGGTAACCCAAAAACACAAATATGGTCATAAATGCATTTAACGGTCATTCTGATTTTAATGCCCGCTATAGGAGCACCCTACTACGGCCCTCTTTCACTCAGGGCCGTCCTGGGTGCTTTATGGACTGTTTGACAAGTGCTGGAGGAGGAAATAGAGCCGTGCACCTGGTGATTGAAACCGTGCATCTGGTAACCCAAAAACACAAATATGGTCATAAATGCATTTAACGGTCATTCTGATTTTAATGCCCGCTATAGGAGCACCCTACTACGGCCCTCTTTCACTCAGGGCCGTCCTGGGTGCTTTATGGACTGTTTGACAAGTGCTGGAGGAGGAAATAGAGCCGTGCACCTGGTGATTGAAACCGTGCACCTGGTGATTGAAAACGTGCATCTGGTAACCCAAAAATTCAAATATGGTCCTAAATGCATTTAAGGGTCATTCTGATATTAATGCCCGCTATGGAAACACCCTACTACGGCCCTCTCTCTGTCGGGGGCGACCTGAGTGCATTATGGACACTTTGAAATTTCACGATGGATACTGATTGCTATACAAGCGGTAACCCAAAAACACAAATATGGTCATAAATGCATTTAACGGTCATTCTGATTTTAATGCCCGCTATAGGAGCACCCTACTACGGCCCTCTTTCACTCAGGGCCGTCCTGGGTGCTTTATGGACTGTTTGACAAGTGCTGGAGGAGGAAATAGAGCCGTGCACCTGGTGATTGAAACCGTGCATCTGGTAACCCAAAAACACAAATATGGTCATAAATGCATTTAACGGTCATTCTGATTTTAATGCCCGCTATAGGAGCACCCTACTACGGCCCTCTTTCACTCAGGGCCGTCCTGGGTGCTTTATGGACTGTTTGACAAGTGCTGGAGGAGGAAATAGAGCCGTGCACCTGGTGATTGAAACCGTGCATCTGGTAACCCAAAAACACAAATATGGTCATAAATGCATTTAACGGTCATTCTGATTTTAATGCCCGCTATAGGAGCACCCTACTACGGCCCTCTTTCACTCAGGGCCGTCCTGGGTGCTTTATGGACTGTTTGACAAGTGCTGGAGGAGGAAATAGAGCCGTGCACCTGGTGATTGAAACCGTGCACCTGGTGATTGAAAACGTGCATCTGGTAACCCAAAAATTCAAATATGGTCCTAAATGCATTTAAGGGTCATTCTGATATTAATGCCCGCTATGGAAACACCCTACTACGGCCCTCTCTCTGTCGGGGCGACCTGAGTGCATTATGGACACTTTGAAATTTCACGATGGATACTGATTGCTATACAAGCGGTAACCCAAAAACACAAATATGGTCATAAATGCATTTAACGGTCATTCTGATTTTAATGCCCGCTATAGGAGCACCCTACTACGGCCCTCTTTCACTCAGGGCCGTCCTGGGTGCTTTATGGACTGTTTGACAAGTGCTGGAGGAGGAAATAGAGCCGTGCACCTGGTGATTGAAACCGTGCACCTGGTGATTGAAAACGTGCATCTGGTAACCCAAAAATTCAAATATGGTCCTAAATGCATTTAAGGGTCATTCTGATATTAATGCCCGCTATGGAAACACCCTACTACGGCCCTCTCTCTGTCGGGGGCGACCTGAGTGCATTATGGACACTTTGAAATTTCACGATGGATACTGATTGCTATACAAGCGGTAACCCAAAAACACAAATATGGTCATAAATGCATTTAACGGTCATTCTGATTTTAATGCCCGCTATAGGAGCACCCTACTACGGCCCTCTTTCACTCAGGGCCGTCCTGGGTGCTTTATGGACTGTTTGACAAGTGCTGGAGGAGGAAATAGAGCCGTGCACCTGGTGATTGAAACCGTGCATCTGGTAACCCAAAAACACAAATATGGTCATAAATGCATTTAACGGTCATTCTGATTTTAATGCCCGCTATAGGAGCACCCTACTACGGCCCTCTTTCACTCAGGGCCGTCCTGGGTGCTTTATGGACTGTTTGACAAGTGCTGGAGGAGGAAATAGAGCCGTGCACCTGGTGATTGAAACCGTGCACCTGGTGATTGAAAACGTGCATCTGGTAACCCAAAAATTCAAATATGGTCCTAAATGCATTTAAGGGTCATTCTGATATTAATGCCCGCTATGGAAACACCCTACTACGGCCCTCTCTCTGTCGGGGGCGACCTGAGTGCATTATGGACACTTTGAAATTTCACGATGGATACTGATTGCTATACAAGCGGTAACCCAAAAACACAAATATGGTCATAAATGCATTTAACGGTCATTCTGATTTTAATGCCCGCTATAGGAGCACCCTACTACGGCCCTCTTTCACTCAGGGCCGTCCTGGGTGCTTTATGGACTGTTTGACAAGTGCTGGAGGAGGAAATAGAGCCGTGCACCTGGTGATTGAAACCGTGCATCTGGTAACCCAAAAACACAAATATGGTCATAAATGCATTTAACGGTCATTCTGATTTTAATGCCCGCTATAGGAGCACCCTACTACGGCCCTCTTTCACTCAGGGCCGTCCTGGGTGCTTTATGGACTGTTTGACAAGTGCTGGAGGAGGAAATAGAGCCGTGCACCTGGTGATTGAAACCGTGCACCTGGTGATTGAAAACGTGCATCTGGTAACCCAAAAATTCAAATATGGTCCTAAATGCATTTAAGGGTCATTCTGATATTAATGCCCGCTATGGAAACACCCTACTACGGCCCTCTCTCTGTCGGGGGCGACCTGAGTGCATTATGGACACTTTGAAATTTCACGATGGATACTGATTGCTATACAAGCGGTAACCCAAAAACACAAATATGGTCATAAATGCATTTAACGGTCATTCTGATTTTAATGCCCGCTATAGGAGCACCCTACTACGGCCCTCTTTCACTCAGGGCCGTCCTGGGTGCTTTATGGACTGTTTGACAAGTGCTGGAGGAGGAAATAGAGCCGTGCACCTGGTGATTGAAACCGTGCATCTGGTAACCCAAAAACACAAATATGGTCATAAATGCATTTAACGGTCATTCTGATTTTAATGCCCGCTATAGGAGCACCCTACTACGGCCCTCTTTCACTCAGGGCCGTCCTGGGTGCTTTATGGACTGTTTGACAAGTGCTGGAGGAGGAAATAGAGCCGTGCACCTGGTGATTGAAACCGTGCACCTGGTGATTGAAAACGTGCATCTGGTAACCCAAAAATTCAAATATGGTCCTAAATGCATTTAAGGGTCATTCTGATATTAATGCCCGCTATGGAAACACCCTACTACGGCCCTCTCTCTGTCGGGGGCGACCTGAGTGCATTATGGACACTTTGAAATTTCACGATGGATACTGATTGCTATACAAGCGGTAACCCAAAAACACAAATATGGTCATAAATGCATTTAACGGTCATTCTGATTTTAATGCCCGCTATAGGAGCACCCTACTACGGCCCTCTTTCACTCAGGGCCGTCCTGGGTGCTTTATGGACTGTTTGACAAGTGCTGGAGGAGGAAATAGAGCCGTGCACCTGGTGATTGAAACCGTGCATCTGGTAACCCAAAAACACAAATATGGTCATAAATGCATTTAACGGTCATTCTGATTTTAATGCCCGCTATAGGAGCACCCTACTACGGCCCTCTTTCACTCAGGGCCGTCCTGGGTGCTTTATGGACTGTTTGACAAGTGCTGGAGGAGGAAATAGAGCCGTGCACCTGGTGATTGAAACCGTGCATCTGGTAACCCAAAAACACAAATATGGTCATAAATGCATTTAACGGTCATTCTGATTTTAATGCCCGCTATGGAGCACCCTACTACGGCCCTCTTTCACTCAGGGCCGTCCTGGGTGCATTATGGACTGTTTGACAAGTGCTGGATGAGATACTGATTGGTATTGAAGCGGTAACCCAAAAACACAAATATGGTCATAAATGCATTTAACGGTCATTCTGATTTTAATGCCCGCTATAGGAGCACCCTACTACGGCCCTCTTTCACTCAGGGCCGTCCTGGGTGCTTTATGGACTGTTTGACAAGTGCTGGAGGAGGAAATAGAGCCGTGCACCTGGTGATTGAAACCGTGCATCTGGTAACCCAAAAACACAAATATGGTCATAAATGCATTTAACGGTCATTCTGATTTTAATGCCCGCTATAGGAGCACCCTACTACGGCCCTCTTTCACTCAGGGCCGTCCTGGGTGCTTTATGGACTGTTTGACAAGTGCTGGAGGAGGAAATAGAGCCGTGCACCTGGTGATTGAAACTGCACCTGGTGATTGAAAACGTGCATCTGGTAACCCAAAAATTCAAATATGGTCCTAAATGCATTTAAGGGTCATTCTGATATTAATGCCCGCTATGGAAACACCCTACTACGGCCCTCTCTCTGTCGGGGCCGACCTGAGTGCATTATGGACACTTTGAAATTTCACGATGGATACTGATTGCTATACAAGCGGTAACCCAAAAACACAAATATGGTCATAAATGCATTTAACGGTCATTCTGATTTTAATGCCCGCTATAGGAGCACCCTACTACGGCCCTCTTTCACTCAGGGCCGTCCTGGGTGCTTTATGGACTGTTTGACAAGTGCTGGAGGAGGAAATAGAGCCGTGCACCTGGTGATTGAAACCGTGCATCTGGTAACCCAAAAAACAAATATGGTCATAAATGCATTTAACGGTCATTCTGATTTAATGCCCGCTATGGAGCACCCTACTACGGCCCTCTTTCACTCAGGGCCGTCCTGGGTGCTTTATGGACTGTTTGACAAGTGCTTCACGATGGATACTGATTGCTGATTGAAAAGCGGTAACCCAAAAACAAATATGGTCATAAATGCATTTAACGGTCATTCTGATTTTAATGCCCGCTATAGGAGCACCCTACTACGGCCCTCTTTCACTCAGGGCCGTCCTGGGTGCTTTATGGACTGTTTGACAAGTGCTGGAGGAGGAAATAGAGCCGTGCACCTGGTGATTGAAACCGTGCATCTGGTAACCCAAAAACACAAATATGGTCATAAATGCATTTAACGGTCATTCTGATTTTAATGCCCGCTATAGGAGCACCCTACTACGGCCCTCTTTCACTCAGGGCCGTCCTGGGTGCTTTATGGACTGTTTGACAAGTGCTGGAGGAGGAAATAGAGCCGTGCACCTGGTGATTGAAACCGTGCACCTGGTGATTGAAAACGTGCATCTGGTAACCCAAAATTCAAATATGGTCCTAAATGCATTTAAGGGTCATTCTGATATTAATGCCCGCTATGGAAACACCCTACTACGGCCCTCTCTCTGTCGGGGGCGACCTGAGTGCATTATGGACACTTTGAAATTTCACGATGGATACTGATTGCTATACAAGCGGTAACCCAAAAACACAAATATGGTCATAAATGCATTTAACGGTCATTCTGATTTTAATGCCCGCTATAGGAGCACCCTACTACGGCCCTCTTTCACTCAGGGCCGTCCTGGGTGCTTTATGGACTGTTTGACAAGTGCTGGAGGAGGAAATAGAGCCGTGCACCTGGTGATTGAAACCGTGCATCTGGTAACCCAAAAACACAAATATGGTCATAAATGCATTTAACGGTCATTCTGATTTTAATGCCCGCTATAGGAGCACCCTACTACGGCCCTCTTTCACTCAGGGCCGTCCTGGGTGCTTTATGGACTGTTTGACAAGTGCTGGAGGAGGAAATAGAGCCGTGCACCTGGTGATTGAAACCGTGCATCTGGTAACCCAAAAACACAAATATGGTCATAAATGCATTTAACGGTCATTCTGATTTTAATGCCCGCTATAGGAGCACCCTACTACGGCCCTCTTTCACTCAGGGCCGTCCTGGGTGCTTTATGGACTGTTTGACAAGTGCTGGAGGAGGAAATAGAGCCGTGCACCTGGTGATTGAAACCGTGCACCTGGTGATTGAAAACGTGCATCTGGTAACCCAAAAATTCAAATATGGTCCTAAATGCATTTAAGGGTCATTCTGATATTAATGCCCGCTATGGAAACACCCTACTACGGCCCTCTCTCTGTCGGGGGCGACCTGAGTGCATTATGGACACTTTGAAATTTCACGATGGATACTGATTGCTATACAAGCGGTAACCCAAAAACACAAATATGGTCATAAATGCATTTAACGGTCATTCTGATTTTAATGCCCGCTATAGGAGCACCCTACTACGGCCCTCTTTCACTCAGGGCCGTCCTGGGTGCTTTATGGACTGTTTGACAAGTGCTGGAGGAGGAAATAGAGCCGTGCACCTGGTGATTGAAACCGTGCATCTGGTAACCCAAAAACACAAATATGGTCATAAATGCATTTAACGGTCATTCTGATTTTAATGCCCGCTATAGGAGCACCCTACTACGGCCCTCTTTCACTCAGGGCCGTCCTGGGTGCTTTATGGACTGTTTGACAAGTGCTGGAGGAGGAAATAGAGCCGTGCACCTGGTGATTGAAACCGTGCACCTGGTGATTGAAAACGTGCATCTGGTAACCCAAAAATTCAAATATGGTCCTAAATGCATTTAAGGGTCATTCTGATATTAATGCCCGCTATGGAAACACCCTACTACGGCCCTCTCTCTGTCGGGGGCGACCTGAGTGCATTATGGACACTTTGAAATTTCACGATGGATACTGATTGCTATACAAGCGGTAACCCAAAAACACAAATATGGTCATAAATGCATTTAACGGTCATTCTGATTTTAATGCCCGCTATAGGAGCACCCTACTACGGCCCTCTTTCACTCAGGGCCGTCCTGGGTGCTTTATGGACTGTTTGACAAGTGCTGGAGGAGGAAATAGAGCCGTGCACCTGGTGATTGAAACCGTGCATCTGGTAACCCAAAAACACAAATATGGTCATAAATGCATTTAACGGTCATTCTGATTTTAATGCCCGCTATAGGAGCACCCTACTACGGCCCTCTTTCACTCAGGGCCGTCCTGGGTGCTTTATGGACTGTTTGACAAGTGCTGGAGGAGGAAATAGAGCCGTGCACCTGGTGATTGAAACCGTGCATCTGGTAACCCAAAACACAAATATGGTCATAAATGCATTTAACGGTCATTCTGATTTTAATGCCCGCTATAGGAGCACCCTACTACGGCCCTCTTTCACTCAGGGCCGTCCTGGGTGCTTTATGGACTGTTTGACAAGTGCTGGAGGAGGAAATAGAGCCGTGCACCTGGTGATTGAAACCGTGCACCTGGTGATTGAAAACGTGCATCTGGTAACCCAAAAATTCAAATATGGTCCTAAATGCATTTAAGGGTCATTCTGATATTAATGCCCGCTATGGAAACACCCTACTACGGCCCTCTCTCTGTCGGGGGCGACCTGAGTGCATTATGGACACTTTGAAATTTCACGATGGATACTGATTGCTATACAAGCGGTAACCCAAAAACACAAATATGGTCATAAATGCATTTAACGGTCATTCTGATTTTAATGCCCGCTATAGGAGCACCCTACTACGGCCCTCTTTCACTCAGGGCCGTCCTGGGTGCTTTATGGACTGTTTGACAAGTGCTGGAGGAGGAAATAGAGCCGTGCACCTGGTGATTGAAACCGTGCATCTGGTAACCCAAAAACACAAATATGGTCATAAATGCATTTAACGGTCATTCTGATTTTAATGCCCGCTATAGGAGCACCCTACTACGGCCCTCTTTCACTCAGGGCCGTCCTGGGTGCTTTATGGACTGTTTGACAAGTGCTGGAGGAGGAAATAGAGCCGTGCACCTGGTGATTGAAACCGTGCACCTGGTGATTGAAAACGTGCATCTGGTAACCCAAAAATTCAAATATGGTCCTAAATGCATTTAAGGGTCATTCTGATATTAATGCCCGCTATGGAAACACCCTACTACGGCCCTCTCTCTGTCGGGGGCGACCTGAGTGCATTATGGACACTTTGAAATTTCACGATGGATACTGATTGCTATACAAGCGGTAACCCAAAAACACAAATATGGTCATAAATGCATTTAACGGTCATTCTGATTTTAATGCCCGCTATAGGAGCACCCTACTACGGCCCTCTTTCACTCAGGGCCGTCCTGGGTGCTTTATGGACTGTTTGACAAGTGCTGGAGGAGGAAATAGAGCCGTGCACCTGGTGATTGAAACCGTGCATCTGGTAACCCAAAAACACAAATATGGTCATAAATGCATTTAACGGTCATTCTGATTTTAATGCCCGCTATAGGAGCACCCTACTACGGCCCTCTTTCACTCAGGGCCGTCCTGGGTGCTTTATGGACTGTTTGACAAGTGCTGGAGGAGGAAATAGAGCCGTGCACCTGGTGATTGAAACCGTGCATCTGGTAACCCAAAAACACAAATATGGTCATAAATGCATTTAACGGTCATTCTGATTTTAATGCCCGCTATAGGAGCACCCTACTACGGCCCTCTTTCACTCAGGGCCGTCCTGGGTGCTTTATGGACTGTTTGACAAGTGCTGGAGGAGGAAATAGAGCCGTGCACCTGGTGATTGAAACCGTGCATCTGGTAACCCAAAAAAACAAATATGGTCATAAATGCATTTAACGGTCATTCTGATTTTAATGCCCGCTATAGGAGCACACCCTACTACGGCCCTCTTTCACTCAGGGCCGTCCTGGGTGCTTTATGGACTGTTTGACAATGCTGGTAGACCGACCTGGATTGAAACTGCACCTGGTGATTGAAAACGCGGTAACCCAAAAACAAATATGGTCCTAAATGCATTTAAGGGTCATTCTGATATTAATGCCCGCTATGGAAACACCCTACTACGGCCCTCTCTCTGTCGGGGGCGACCTGAGTGCATTATGGACACTTTGAAATTTCACGATGGATACTGATTGCTATACAAGCGGTAACCCAAAAACACAAATATGGTCATAAATGCATTTAACGGTCATTCTGATTTTAATGCCCGCTATAGGAGCACCCTACTACGGCCCTCTTTCACTCAGGGCCGTCCTGGGTGCTTTATGGACTGTTTGACAAGTGCTGGAGGAGGAAATAGAGCCGTGCACCTGGTGATTGAAACCGTGCATCTGGTAACCCAAAAACACAAATATGGTCATAAATGCATTTAACGGTCATTCTGATTTTAATGCCCGCTATAGGAGCACCCTACTACGGCCCTCTTTCACTCAGGGCCGTCCTGGGTGCTTTATGGACTGTTTGACAAGTGCTGGAGGAGGAAATAGAGCCGTGCACCTGGTGATTGAAACCGTGCACCTGGTGATTGAAAACGTGCATCTGGTAACCCAAAAATTCAAATATGGTCCTAAATGCATTTAAGGGTCATTCTGATATTAATGCCCGCTATGGAAACACCCTACTACGGCCCTCTCTCTGTCGGGGGCGACCTGAGTGCATTATGGACACTTTGAAATTTCACGATGGATACTGATTGCTATACAAGCGGTAACCCAAAAACACAAATATGGTCATAAATGCATTTAACGGTCATTCTGATTTTAATGCCCGCTATAGGAGCACCCTACTACGGCCCTCTTTCACTCAGGGCCGTCCTGGGTGCTTTATGGACTGTTTGACAAGTGCTGGAGGAGGAAATAGAGCCGTGCACCTGGTGATTGAAACCGTGCATCTGGTAACCCAAAAACACAAATATGGTCATAAATGCATTTAACGGTCATTCTGATTTTAATGCCCGCTATAGGAGCACCCTACTACGGCCCTCTTTCACTCAGGGCCGTCCTGGGTGCTTTATGGACTGTTTGACAAGTGCTGGAGGAGGAAATAGAGCCGTGCACCTGGTGATTGAAACCGTGCATCTGGTAACCCAAAAACACAAATATGGTCATAAATGCATTTAACGGTCATTCTGATTTTAATGCCCGCTATAGGAGCACCCTACTACGGCCCTCTTTCACTCAGGGCCGTCCTGGGTGCTTTATGGACTGTTTGACAAGTGCTGGAGGAGGAAATAGAGCCGTGCACCTGGTGATTGAAACCGTGCACCTGGTGATTGAAAACGTGCATCTGGTAACCCAAAAATTCAAATATGGTCCTAAATGCATTTAAGGGTCATTCTGATATTAATGCCCGCTATGGAAACACCCTACTACGGCCCTCTCTCTGTCGGGGGCGACCTGAGTGCATTATGGACACTTTGAAATTTCACGATGGATACTGATTGCTATACAAGCGGTAACCCAAAAACACAAATATGGTCATAAATGCATTTAACGGTCATTCTGATTTTAATGCCCGCTATAGGAGCACCCTACTACGGCCCTCTTTCACTCAGGGCCGTCCTGGGTGCTTTATGGACTGTTTGACAAGTGCTGGAGGAGGAAATAGAGCCGTGCACCTGGTGATTGAAACCGTGCATCTGGTAACCCAAAAACACAAATATGGTCATAAATGCATTTAACGGTCATTCTGATTTTAATGCCCGCTATAGGAGCACCCTACTACGGCCCTCTTTCACTCAGGGCCGTCCTGGGTGCTTTATGGACTGTTTGACAAGTGCTGGAGGAGGAAATAGAGCCGTGCACCTGGTGATTGAAACCGTGCACCTGGTGATTGAAAACGTGCATCTGGTAACCCAAAAATTCAAATATGGTCCTAAATGCATTTAAGGGTCATTCTGATATTAATGCCCGCTATGGAAACACCCTACTACGGCCCTCTCTCTGTCGGGGGCGACCTGAGTGCATTATGGACACTTTGAAATTTCACGATGGATACTGATTGCTATACAAGCGGTAACCCAAAAACACAAATATGGTCATAAATGCATTTAACGGTCATTCTGATTTTAATGCCCGCTATAGGAGCACCCTACTACGGCCCTCTTTCACTCAGGGCCGTCCTGGGTGCTTTATGGACTGTTTGACAAGTGCTGGAGGAGGAAATAGAGCCGTGCACCTGGTGATTGAAACCGTGCATCTGGTAACCCAAAAACACAAATATGGTCATAAATGCATTTAACGGTCATTCTGATTTTAATGCCCGCTATAGGAGCACCCTACTACGGCCCTCTTTCACTCAGGGCCGTCCTGGGTGCTTTATGGACTGTTTGACAAGTGCTGGAGGAGGAAATAGAGCCGTGCACCTGGTGATTGAAACCGTGCATCTGGTAACCCAAAAACACAAATATGGTCATAAATGCATTTAACGGTCATTCTGATTTTAATGCCCGCTATAGGAGCACCCTACTACGGCCCTCTTTCACTCAGGGCCGTCCTGGGTGCTTTATGGACTGTTTGACAAGTGCTGGAGGAGGAAATAGAGCCGTGCACCTGGTGATTGAAACCGTGCACCTGGTGATTGAAAACGTGCATCTGGTAACCCAAAAATTCAAATATGGTCCTAAATGCATTTAAGGGTCATTCTGATATTAATGCCCGCTATGGAAACACCCTACTACGGCCCTCTCTCTGTCGGGGGCGACCTGAGTGCATTATGGACACTTTGAAATTTCACGATGGATACTGATTGCTATACAAGCGGTAACCCAAAAACACAAATATGGTCATAAATGCATTTAACGGTCATTCTGATTTTAATGCCCGCTATAGGAGCACCCTACTACGGCCCTCTTTCACTCAGGGCCGTCCTGGGTGCTTTATGGACTGTTTGACAAGTGCTGGAGGAGGAAATAGAGCCGTGCACCTGGTGATTGAAACCGTGCATCTGGTAACCCAAAAACACAAATATGGTCATAAATGCATTTAACGGTCATTCTGATTTTAATGCCCGCTATAGGAGCACCCTACTACGGCCCTCTTTCACTCAGGGCCGTCCTGGGTGCTTTATGGACTGTTTGACAAGTGCTGGAGGAGGAAATAGAGCCGTGCACCTGGTGATTGAAACCGTGCATCTGGTAACCCAAAAACACAAATATGGTCATAAATGCATTTAACGGTCATTCTGATTTTAATGCCCGCTATAGGAGCACCCTACTACGGCCCTCTTTCACTCAGGGCCGTCCTGGGTGCTTTATGGACTGTTTGACAAGTGCTGGAGGAGGAAATAGAGCCGTGCACCTGGTGATTGAAACCGTGCACCTGGTGATTGAAAACGTGCATCTGGTAACCCAAAAATTCAAATATGGTCCTAAATGCATTTAAGGGTCATTCTGATATTAATGCCCGCTATGGAAACACCCTACTACGGCCCTCTCTCTGTCGGGGGCGACCTGAGTGCATTATGGACACTTTGAAATTTCACGATGGATACTGATTGCTATACAAGCGGTAACCCAAAAACACAAATATGGTCATAAATGCATTTAACGGTCATTCTGATTTTAATGCCCGCTATAGGAGCACCCTACTACGGCCCTCTTTCACTCAGGGCCGTCCTGGGTGCTTTATGGACTGTTTGACAAGTGCTGGAGGAGGAAATAGAGCCGTGCACCTGGTGATTGAAACCGTGCATCTGGTAACCCAAAAACACAAATATGGTCATAAATGCATTTAACGGTCATTCTGATTTTAATGCCCGCTATAGGAGCACCCTACTACGGCCCTCTTTCACTCAGGGCCGTCCTGGGTGCTTTATGGACTGTTTGACAAGTGCTGGAGGAGGAAATAGAGCCGTGCACCTGGTGATTGAAACCGTGCATCTGGTAACCCAAAAACACAAATATGGTCATAAATGCATTTAACGGTCATTCTGATTTTAATGCCCGCTATAGGAGCACCCTACTACGGCCCTCTTTCACTCAGGGCCGTCCTGGGTGCTTTATGGACTGTTTGACAAGTGCTGGAGGAGGAAATAGAGCCGTGCACCTGGTGATTGAAACCGTGCACCTGGTGATTGAAAACGTGCATCTGGTAACCCAAAAATTCAAATATGGTCCTAAATGCATTTAAGGGTCATTCTGATATTAATGCCCGCTATGGAAACACCCTACTACGGCCCTCTCTCTGTCGGGGGCGACCTGAGTGCATTATGGACACTTTGAAATTTCACGATGGATACTGATTGCTATACAAGCGGTAACCCAAAAACACAAATATGGTCATAAATGCATTTAACGGTCATTCTGATTTTAATGCCCGCTATAGGAGCACCCTACTACGGCCCTCTTTCACTCAGGGCCGTCCTGGGTGCTTTATGGACTGTTTGACAAGTGCTGGAGGAGGAAATAGAGCCGTGCACCTGGTGATTGAAACCGTGCATCTGGTAACCCAAAAACACAAATATGGTCATAAATGCATTTAACGGTCATTCTGATTTTAATGCCCGCTATAGGAGCACCCTACTACGGCCCTCTTTCACTCAGGGCCGTCCTGGGTGCTTTATGGACTGTTTGACAAGTGCTGGAGGAGGAAATAGAGCCGTGCACCTGGTGATTGAAACCGTGCACCTGGTGATTGAAAACGTGCATCTGGTAACCCAAAAATTCAAATATGGTCCTAAATGCATTTAAGGGTCATTCTGATATTAATGCCCGCTATGGAAACACCCTACTACGGCCCTCTCTCTGTCGGGGGCGACCTGAGTGCATTATGGACACTTTGAAATTTCACGATGGATACTGATTGCTATACAAGCGGTAACCCAAAAACACAAATATGGTCATAAATGCATTTAACGGTCATTCTGATTTTAATGCCCGCTATAGGAGCACCCTACTACGGCCCTCTTTCACTCAGGGCCGTCCTGGGTGCTTTATGGACTGTTTGACAAGTGCTGGAGGAGGAAATAGAGCCGTGCACCTGGTGATTGAAACCGTGCATCTGGTAACCCAAAAACACAAATATGGTCATAAATGCATTTAACGGTCATTCTGATTTTAATGCCCGCTATAGGAGCACCCTACTACGGCCCTCTTTCACTCAGGGCCGTCCTGGGTGCTTTATGGACTGTTTGACAAGTGCTGGAGGAGGAAATAGAGCCGTGCACCTGGTGATTGAAACCGTGCACCTGGTGATTGAAAACGTGCATCTGGTAACCCAAAAATTCAAATATGGTCCTAAATGCATTTAAGGGTCATTCTGATATTAATGCCCGCTATGGAAACACCCTACTACGGCCCTCTCTCTGTCGGGGGCGACCTGAGTGCATTATGGACACTTTGAAATTTCACGATGGATACTGATTGCTATACAAGCGGTAACCCAAAAACACAAATATGGTCATAAATGCATTTAACGGTCATTCTGATTTTAATGCCCGCTATAGGAGCACCCTACTACGGCCCTCTTTCACTCAGGGCCGTCCTGGGTGCTTTATGGACTGTTTGACAAGTGCTGGAGGAGGAAATAGAGCCGTGCACCTGGTGATTGAAACCGTGCATCTGGTAACCCAAAAACACAAATATGGTCATAAATGCATTTAACGGTCATTCTGATTTTAATGCCCGCTATAGGAGCACCCTACTACGGCCCTCTTTCACTCAGGGCCGTCCTGGGTGCTTTATGGACTGTTTGACAAGTGCTGGAGGAGGAAATAGAGCCGTGCACCTGGTGATTGAAACCGTGCATCTGGTAACCCAAAAACACAAATATGGTCATAAATGCATTTAACGGTCATTCTGATTTTAATGCCCGCTATAGGAGCACCCTACTACGGCCCTCTTTCACTCAGGGCCGTCCTGGGTGCTTTATGGACTGTTTGACAAGTGCTGGAGGAGGAAATAGAGCCGTGCACCTGGTGATTGAAACCGTGCACCTGGTGATTGAAAACGTGCATCTGGTAACCCAAAAATTCAAATATGGTCCTAAATGCATTTAAGGGTCATTCTGATATTAATGCCCGCTATGGAAACACCCTACTACGGCCCTCTCTCTGTCGGGGGCGACCTGAGTGCATTATGGACACTTTGAAATTTCACGATGGATACTGATTGCTATACAAGCGGTAACCCAAAAACACAAATATGGTCATAAATGCATTTAACGGTCATTCTGATTTTAATGCCCGCTATAGGAGCACCCTACTACGGCCCTCTTTCACTCAGGGCCGTCCTGGGTGCTTTATGGACTGTTTGACAAGTGCTGGAGGAGGAAATAGAGCCGTGCACCTGGTGATTGAAACCGTGCATCTGGTAACCCAAAAACACAAATATGGTCATAAATGCATTTAACGGTCATTCTGATTTTAATGCCCGCTATAGGAGCACCCTACTACGGCCCTCTTTCACTCAGGGCCGTCCTGGGTGCTTTATGGACTGTTTGACAAGTGCTGGAGGAGGAAATAGAGCCGTGCACCTGGTGATTGAAACCGTGCACCTGGTGATTGAAAACGTGCATCTGGTAACCCAAAAATTCAAATATGGTCCTAAATGCATTTAAGGGTCATTCTGATATTAATGCCCGCTATGGAAACACCCTACTACGGCCCTCTCTCTGTCGGGGGCGACCTGAGTGCATTATGGACACTTTGAAATTTCACGATGGATACTGATTGCTATACAAGCGGTAACCCAAAAACACAAATATGGTCATAAATGCATTTAACGGTCATTCTGATTTTAATGCCCGCTATAGGAGCACCCTACTACGGCCCTCTTTCACTCAGGGCCGTCCTGGGTGCTTTATGGACTGTTTGACAAGTGCTGGAGGAGGAAATAGAGCCGTGCACCTGGTGATTGAAACCGTGCATCTGGTAACCCAAAAACACAAATATGGTCATAAATGCATTTAACGGTCATTCTGATTTTAATGCCCGCTATAGGAGCACCCTACTACGGCCCTCTTTCACTCAGGGCCGTCCTGGGTGCTTTATGGACTGTTTGACAAGTGCTGGAGGAGGAAATAGAGCCGTGCACCTGGTGATTGAAACCGTGCACCTGGTGATTGAAAACGTGCATCTGGTAACCCAAAAATTCAAATATGGTCCTAAATGCATTTAAGGGTCATTCTGATATTAATGCCCGCTATGGAAACACCCTACTACGGCCCTCTCTCTGTCGGGGGCGACCTGAGTGCATTATGGACACTTTGAAATTTCACGATGGATACTGATTGCTATACAAGCGGTAACCCAAAACACAAATATGGTCATAAATGCATTTAACGGTCATTCTGATTTTAATGCCCGCTATAGGAGCACCCTACTACGGCCCTCTTTCACTCAGGGCCGTCCTGGGTGCTTTATGGACTGTTTGACAAGTGCTGGAGGAGGAAATAGAGCCGTGCACCTGGTGATTGAAACCGTGCATCTGGTAACCCAAAACACAAATATGGTCATAAATGCATTTAACGGTCATTCTGATTTTAATGCCCGCTATAGGAGCACCCTACTACGGCCCTCTTTCACTCAGGGCCGTCCTGGGTGCTTTATGGACTGTTTGACAAGTGCTGGAGGAGGAAATAGAGCCGTGCACCTGGTGATTGAAACCGTGCATCTGGTAACCCAAAAACACAAATATGGTCATAAATGCATTTAACGGTCATTCTGATTTTAATGCCCGCTATAGGAGCACCCTACTACGGCCCTCTTTCACTCAGGGCCGTCCTGGGTGCTTTATGGACTGTTTGACAAGTGCTGGAGGAGGAAATAGAGCCGTGCACCTGGTGATTGAAACCGTGCACCTGGTGATTGAAAACGTGCATCTGGTAACCCAAAAATTCAAATATGGTCCTAAATGCATTTAAGGGTCATTCTGATATTAATGCCCGCTATGGAAACACCCTACTACGGCCCTCTCTCTGTCGGGGGCGACCTGAGTGCATTATGGACACTTTGAAATTTCACGATGGATACTGATTGCTATACAAGCGGTAACCCAAAAACACAAATATGGTCATAAATGCATTTAACGGTCATTCTGATTTTAATGCCCGCTATAGGAGCACCCTACTACGGCCCTCTTTCACTCAGGGCCGTCCTGGGTGCTTTATGGACTGTTTGACAAGTGCTGGAGGAGGAAATAGAGCCGTGCACCTGGTGATTGAAACCGTGCATCTGGTAACCCAAAAACACAAATATGGTCATAAATGCATTTAACGGTCATTCTGATTTTAATGCCCGCTATAGGAGCACCCTACTACGGCCCTCTTTCACTCAGGGCCGTCCTGGGTGCTTTATGGACTGTTTGACAAGTGCTGGAGGAGGAAATAGAGCCGTGCACCTGGTGATTGAAACCGTGCACCTGGTGATTGAAAACGTGCATCTGGTAACCCAAAAATTCAAATATGGTCCTAAATGCATTTAAGGGTCATTCTGATATTAATGCCCGCTATGGAAACACCCTACTACGGCCCTCTCTCTGTCGGGGGCGACCTGAGTGCATTATGGACACTTTGAAATTTCACGATGGATACTGATTGCTATACAAGCGGTAACCCAAAAACACAAATATGGTCATAAATGCATTTAACGGTCATTCTGATTTTAATGCCCGCTATAGGAGCACCCTACTACGGCCCTCTTTCACTCAGGGCCGTCCTGGGTGCTTTATGGACTGTTTGACAAGTGCTGGAGGAGGAAATAGAGCCGTGCACCTGGTGATTGAAACCGTGCATCTGGTAACCCAAAAACACAAATATGGTCATAAATGCATTTAACGGTCATTCTGATTTTAATGCCCGCTATAGGAGCACCCTACTACGGCCCTCTTTCACTCAGGGCCGTCCTGGGTGCTTTATGGACTGTTTGACAAGTGCTGGAGGAGGAAATAGAGCCGTGCACCTGGTGATTGAAACCGTGCATCTGGTAACCCAAAAACACAAATATGGTCATAAATGCATTTAACGGTCATTCTGATTTTAATGCCCGCTATAGGAGCACCCTACTACGGCCCTCTTTCACTCAGGGCCGTCCTGGGTGCTTTATGGACTGTTTGACAAGTGCTGGAGGAGGAAATAGAGCCGTGCACCTGGTGATTGAAACCGTGCACCTGGTGATTGAAAACGTGCATCTGGTAACCCAAAAATTCAAATATGGTCCTAAATGCATTTAAGGGTCATTCTGATATTAATGCCCGCTATGGAAACACCCTACTACGGCCCTCTCTCTGTCGGGGGCGACCTGAGTGCATTATGGACACTTTGAAATTTCACGATGGATACTGATTGCTATACAAGCGGTAACCCAAAAACACAAATATGGTCATAAATGCATTTAACGGTCATTCTGATTTTAATGCCCGCTATAGGAGCACCCTACTACGGCCCTCTTTCACTCAGGGCCGTCCTGGGTGCTTTATGGACTGTTTGACAAGTGCTGGAGGAGGAAATAGAGCCGTGCACCTGGTGATTGAAACCGTGCATCTGGTAACCCAAAAACACAAATATGGTCATAAATGCATTTAACGGTCATTCTGATTTTAATGCCCGCTATAGGAGCACCCTACTACGGCCCTCTTTCACTCAGGGCCGTCCTGGGTGCTTTATGGACTGTTTGACAAGTGCTGGAGGAGGAAATAGAGCCGTGCACCTGGTGATTGAAACCGTGCATCTGGTAACCCAAAAACACAAATATGGTCATAAATGCATTTAACGGTCATTCTGATTTTAATGCCCGCTATAGGAGCACCCTACTACGGCCCTCTTTCACTCAGGGCCGTCCTGGGTGCTTTATGGACTGTTTGACAAGTGCTGGAGGAGGAAATAGAGCCGTGCACCTGGTGATTGAAACCGTGCACCTGGTGATTGAAAACGTGCATCTGGTAACCCAAAAATTCAAATATGGTCCTAAATGCATTTAAGGGTCATTCTGATATTAATGCCCGCTATGGAAACACCCTACTACGGCCCTCTCTCTGTCGGGGGCGACCTGAGTGCATTATGGACACTTTGAAATTTCACGATGGATACTGATTGCTATACAAGCGGTAACCCAAAAACACAAATATGGTCATAAATGCATTTAACGGTCATTCTGATTTTAATGCCCGCTATAGGAGCACCCTACTACGGCCCTCTTTCACTCAGGGCCGTCCTGGGTGCTTTATGGACTGTTTGACAAGTGCTGGAGGAGGAAATAGAGCCGTGCACCTGGTGATTGAAACCGTGCATCTGGTAACCCAAAAACACAAATATGGTCATAAATGCATTTAACGGTCATTCTGATTTTAATGCCCGCTATAGGAGCACCCTACTACGGCCCTCTTTCACTCAGGGCCGTCCTGGGTGCTTTATGGACTGTTTGACAAGTGCTGGAGGAGGAAATAGAGCCGTGCACCTGGTGATTGAAACCGTGCATCTGGTAACCCAAAAACACAAATATGGTCATAAATGCATTTAACGGTCATTCTGATTTTAATGCCCGCTATAGGAGCACCCTACTACGGCCCTCTTTCACTCAGGGCCGTCCTGGGTGCTTTATGGACTGTTTGACAAGTGCTGGAGGAGGAAATAGAGCCGTGCACCTGGTGATTGAAACCGTGCACCTGGTGATTGAAAACGTGCATCTGGTAACCCAAAAATTCAAATATGGTCCTAAATGCATTTAAGGGTCATTCTGATATTAATGCCCGCTATGGAAACACCCTACTACGGCCCTCTCTCTGTCGGGGGCGACCTGAGTGCATTATGGACACTTTGAAATTTCACGATGGATACTGATTGCTATACAAGCGGTAACCCAAAAACACAAATATGGTCATAAATGCATTTAACGGTCATTCTGATTTTAATGCCCGCTATAGGAGCACCCTACTACGGCCCTCTTTCACTCAGGGCCGTCCTGGGTGCTTTATGGACTGTTTGACAAGTGCTGGAGGAGGAAATAGAGCCGTGCACCTGGTGATTGAAACCGTGCACCTGGTGATTGAAAACGTGCATCTGGTAACCCAAAAATTCAAATATGGTCCTAAATGCATTTAAGGTCATTCTGATTTTAATGCCCGCTATGGAAACACCCTACTACGGCCCTCTCTCTGTCGGGGCCGACCTGAGTGCATTATGGACACTTTGAAATTTCACGATGGATACTGATTGCTATACAAGCGGTAACCCAAAAACACAAATATGGTCATAAATGCATTTAACGGTCATTCTGATTTTAATGCCCGCTATAGGAGCACCCTACTACGGCCCTCTTTCACTCAGGGCCGTCCTGGGTGCTTTATGGACTGTTTGACAAGTGCTGGAGGAGGAAATAGAGCCGTGCACCTGGTGATTGAAACCGTGCATCTGGTAACCCAAAAACACAAATATGGTCATAAATGCATTTAACGGTCATTCTGATTTTAATGCCCGCTATAGGAGCACCCTACTACGGCCCTCTTTCACTCAGGGCCGTCCTGGGTGCTTTATGGACTGTTTGACAAGTGCTGGAGGAGGAAATAGAGCCGTGCACCTGGTGATTGAAACCGTGCATCTGGTAACCCAAAAATTCAAATATGGTCCTAAATGCATTTAAGGGTCATTCTGATATTAATGCCCGCTATGGAAACACCCTACTACGGCCCTCTCTCTGTCGGGGGCGACCTGAGTGCATTATGGACACTTTGAAATTTCACGATGGATACTGATTGCTATACAAGCGGTAACCCAAAAACACAAATATGGTCATAAATGCATTTAACGGTCATTCTGATTTTAATGCCCGCTATAGGAGCACCCTACTACGGCCCTCTTTCACTCAGGGCCGTCCTGGGTGCTTTATGGACTGTTTGACAAGTGCTGGAGGAGGAAATAGAGCCGTGCACCTGGTGATTGAAACCGTGCATCTGGTAACCCAAAAACACAAATATGGTCATAAATGCATTTAACGGTCATTCTGATTTTAATGCCCGCTATAGGAGCACCCTACTACGGCCCTCTTTCACTCAGGGCCGTCCTGGGTGCTTTATGGACTGTTTGACAAGTGCTGGAGGAGGAAATAGAGCCGTGCACCTGGTGATTGAAACCGTGCACCTGGTGATTGAAAACGTGCATCTGGTAACCCAAAAATTCAAATATGGTCCTAAATGCATTTAAGGGTCATTCTGATATTAATGCCCGCTATGGAAACACCCTACTACGGCCCTCTCTCTGTCGGGGGCGACCTGAGTGCATTATGGACACTTTGAAATTTCACGATGGATACTGATTGCTATACAAGCGGTAACCCAAAAACACAAATATGGTCATAAATGCATTTAACGGTCATTCTGATTTTAATGCCCGCTATAGGAGCACCCTACTACGGCCCTCTTTCACTCAGGGCCGTCCTGGGTGCTTTATGGACTGTTTGACAAGTGCTGGAGGAGGAAATAGAGCCGTGCACCTGGTGATTGAAACCGTGCATCTGGTAACCCAAAAACACAAATATGGTCATAAATGCATTTAACGGTCATTCTGATTTTAATGCCCGCTATAGGAGCACCCTACTACGGCCCTCTTTCACTCAGGGCCGTCCTGGGTGCTTTATGGACTGTTTGACAAGTGCTGGAGGAGGAAATAGAGCCGTGCACCTGGTGATTGAAACCGTGCACCTGGTGATTGAAAACGTGCATCTGGTAACCCAAAAATTCAAATATGGTCCTAAATGCATTTAAGGGTCATTCTGATATTAATGCCCGCTATGGAAACACCCTACTACGGCCCTCTCTCTGTCGGGGGCGACCTGAGTGCATTATGGACACTTTGAAATTTCACGATGGATACTGATTGCTATACAAGCGGTAACCCAAAAACACAAATATGGTCATAAATGCATTTAACGGTCATTCTGATTTTAATGCCCGCTATAGGAGCACCCTACTACGGCCCTCTTTCACTCAGGGCCGTCCTGGGTGCTTTATGGACTGTTTGACAAGTGCTGGAGGAGGAAATAGAGCCGTGCACCTGGTGATTGAAACCGTGCATCTGGTAACCCAAAAACACAAATATGGTCATAAATGCATTTAACGGTCATTCTGATTTTAATGCCCGCTATAGGAGCACCCTACTACGGCCCTCTTTCACTCAGGGCCGTCCTGGGTGCTTTATGGACTGTTTGACAAGTGCTGGAGGAGGAAATAGAGCCGTGCACCTGGTGATTGAAACCGTGCACCTGGTGATTGAAAACGTGCATCTGGTAACCCAAAACAAATATGGTCATAAATGCATTTAACGGTCATTCTGATTTAATGCCCGCTATAGGAGCACCCTACTACGGCCCTCTTTCACTCAGGGCCGTCCTGAGTGCATTATGGACACTTTGAAATGATGGATACTGATTGCTATACAAGCGGTAACCCAAAAACACAAATATGGTCATAAATGCATTTAACGGTCATTCTGATTTTAATGCCCGCTATAGGAGCACCCTACTACGGCCCTCTTTCACTCAGGGCCGTCCTGGGTGCTTTATGGACTGTTTGACAAGTGCTGGAGGAGGAAATAGAGCCGTGCACCTGGTGATTGAAACCGTGCATCTGGTAACCCAAAAACACAAATATGGTCATAAATGCATTTAACGGTCATTCTGATTTTAATGCCCGCTATAGGAGCACCCTACTACGGCCCTCTTTCACTCAGGGCCGTCCTGGGTGCTTTATGGACTGTTTGACAAGTGCTGGAGGAGGAAATAGAGCCGTGCACCTGGTGATTGAAACCGTGCATCTGGTAACCCAAAAACACAAATATGGTCATAAATGCATTTAACGGTCATTCTGATTTTAATGCCCGCTATAGGAGCACCCTACTACGGCCCTCTTTCACTCAGGGCCGTCCTGGGTGCTTTATGGACTGTTTGACAAGTGCTGGAGGAGGAAATAGAGCCGTGCACCTGGTGATTGAAACCGTGCATCTGGTAACCCAAAAACACAAATATGGTCATAAATGCATTTAACGGTCATTCTGATTTTAATGCCCGCTATAGGAGCACCCTACTACGGCCCTCTTTCACTCAGGGCCGTCCTGGGTGCTTTATGGACTGTTTGACAAGTGCTGGAGGAGGAAATAGAGCCGTGCACCTGGTGATTGAAACCGTGCACCTGGTGATTGAAAACGTGCATCTGGTAACCCAAAAATTCAAATATGGTCCTAAATGCATTTAAGGGTCATTCTGATATTAATGCCCGCTATGGAAACACCCTACTACGGCCCTCTCTCTGTCGGGGGCGACCTGAGTGCATTATGGACACTTTGAAATTTCACGATGGATACTGATTGCTATACAAGCGGTAACCCAAAAACACAAATATGGTCATAAATGCATTTAACGGTCATTCTGATTTTAATGCCCGCTATAGGAGCACCCTACTACGGCCCTCTTTCACTCAGGGCCGTCCTGGGTGCTTTATGGACT
Source organism: Oncorhynchus kisutch (assembly GCF_002021735.2). Lineage (NCBI taxonomy): Eukaryota > Metazoa > Chordata > Actinopteri > Salmoniformes > Salmonidae > Oncorhynchus > Oncorhynchus kisutch. Next base: position 49,023 of record NW_022262422.1, read on the forward strand.
GTTTGACAAGTGCTGGAGGAGGAAATAGAGCCGTGCACCTGGTGATTGAAACCGTGCATCTGGTAACCCAAAAACACAAATATGGTCATAAATGCATTTAACGGTCATTCTGATTTTAATGCCCGCTATAGGAGCACCCTACTACGGCCCTCTTTCACTCAGGGCCGTCCTGGGTGCTTTATGGACTGTTTGACAAGTGCTGGAGGAGGAAATAGAGCCGTGCACCTGGTGATTGAAACCGTGCACCTGGTGATTGAAAACGTGCATCTGGTAACCCAAAAATTCAAATATGGTCCTAAATGCATTTAAGGGTCATTCTGATATTAATGCCCGCTATGGAAACACCCTACTACGGCCCTCTCTCTGTCGGGGGCGACCTGAGTGCATTATGGACACTTTGAAATTTCACGATGGATACTGATTGCTATACAAGCGGTAACCCAAAAACACAAATATGGTCATAAATGCATTTAACGGTCATTCTGATTTTAATGCCCGCTATAGGAGCACCCTACTACGGCCCTCTTTCACTCAGGGCCGTCCTGGGTGCTTTATGGACTGTTTGACAAGTGCTGGAGGAGGAAATAGAGCCGTGCACCTGGTGATTGAAACCGTGCATCTGGTAACCCAAAAACACAAATATGGTCATAAATGCATTTAACGGTCATTCTGATTTTAATGCCCGCTATAGGAGCACCCTACTACGGCCCTCTTTCACTCAGGGCCGTCCTGGGTGCTTTATGGACTGTTTGACAAGTGCTGGAGGAGGAAATAGAGCCGTGCACCTGGTGATTGAAACCGTGCATCTGGTAACCCAAAAACACAAATATGGTCATAAATGCATTTAACGGTCATTCTGATTTTAATGCCCGCTATAGGAGCACCCTACTACGGCCCTCTTTCACTCAGGGCCGTCCTGGGTGCTTTATGGACTGTTTGACAAGTGCTGGAGGAGGAAATAGAGCCGTGCACCTGGTGATTGAAACCGTGCACCTGGTGATTGAAAACGTGCATCTGGTAACCCAAAAATTCAAATATGGTCCTAAATGCATTTAAGGGTCATTCTGATATTAATGCCCGCTATGGAAACACCCTACTACGGCCCTCTCTCTGTCGGGGGCGACCTGAGTGCATTATGGACACTTTGAAATTTCACGATGGATACTGATTGCTATACAAGCGGTAACCCAAAAACACAAATATGGTCATAAATGCATTTAACGGTCATTCTGATTTTAATGCCCGCTATAGGAGCACCCTACTACGGCCCTCTTTCACTCAGGGCCGTCCTGGGTGCTTTATGGACTGTTTGACAAGTGCTGGAGGAGGAAATAGAGCCGTGCACCTGGTGATTGAAACCGTGCATCTGGTAACCCAAAAACACAAATATGGTCATAAATGCATTTAACGGTCATTCTGATTTTAATGCCCGCTATAGGAGCACCCTACTACGGCCCTCTTTCACTCAGGGCCGTCCTGGGTGCTTTATGGACTGTTTGACAAGTGCTGGAGGAGGAAATAGAGCCGTGCACCTGGTGATTGAAACCGTGCACCTGGTGATTGAAAACGTGCATCTGGTAACCCAAAAATTCAAATATGGTCCTAAATGCATTTAAGGGTCATTCTGATATTAATGCCCGCTATGGAAACACCCTACTACGGCCCTCTCTCTGTCGGGGGCGACCTGAGTGCATTATGGACACTTTGAAATTTCACGATGGATACTGATTGCTATACAAGCGGTAACCCAAAAACACAAATATGGTCATAAATGCATTTAACGGTCATTCTGATTTTAATGCCCGCTATAGGAGCACCCTACTACGGCCCTCTTTCACTCAGGGCCGTCCTGGGTGCTTTATGGACTGTTTGACAAGTGCTGGAGGAGGAAATAGAGCCGTGCACCTGGTGATTGAAACCGTGCATCTGGTAACCCAAAAACACAAATATGGTCATAAATGCATTTAACGGTCATTCTGATTTTAATGCCCGCTATAGGAGCACCCTACTACGGCCCTCTTTCACTCAGGGCCGTCCTGGGTGCTTTATGGACTGTTTGACAAGTGCTGGAGGAGGAAATAGAGCCGTGCACCTGGTGATTGAAACCGTGCATCTGGTAACCCAAAAACACAAATATGGTCATAAATGCATTTAACGGTCATTCTGATTTTAATGCCCGCTATAGGAGCACCCTACTACGGCCCTCTTTCACTCAGGGCCGTCCTGGGTGCTTTATGGACTGTTTGACAAGTGCTGGAGGAGGAAATAGAGCCGTGCACCTGGTGATTGAAACCGTGCACCTGGTGATTGAAAACGTGCATCTGGTAACCCAAAAATTCAAATATGGTCCTAAATGCATTTAAGGGTCATTCTGATATTAATGCCCGCTATGGAAACACCCTACTACGGCCCTCTCTCTGTCGGGGGCGACCTGAGTGCATTATGGACACTTTGAAATTTCACGATGGATACTGATTGCTATACAAGCGGTAACCCAAAAACACAAATATGGTCATAAATGCATTTAACGGTCATTCTGATTTTAATGCCCGCTATAGGAGCACCCTACTACGGCCCTCTTTCACTCAGGGCCGTCCTGGGTGCTTTATGGACTGTTTGACAAGTGCTGGAGGAGGAAATAGAGCCGTGCACCTGGTGATTGAAACCGTGCATCTGGTAACCCAAAAACACAAATATGGTCATAAATGCATTTAACGGTCATTCTGATTTTAATGCCCGCTATAGGAGCACCCTACTACGGCCCTCTTTCACTCAGGGCCGTCCTGGGTGCTTTATGGACTGTTTGACAAGTGCTGGAGGAGGAAATAGAGCCGTGCACCTGGTGATTGAAACCGTGCATCTGGTAACCCAAAAACACAAATATGGTCATAAATGCATTTAACGGTCATTCTGATTTTAATGCCCGCTATAGGAGCACCCTACTACGGCCCTCTTTCACTCAGGGCCGTCCTGGGTGCTTTATGGACTGTTTGACAAGTGCTGGAGGAGGAAATAGAGCCGTGCACCTGGTGATTGAAACCGTGCACCTGGTGATTGAAAACGTGCATCTGGTAACCCAAAAATTCAAATATGGTCCTAAATGCATTTAAGGGTCATTCTGATATTAATGCCCGCTATGGAAACACCCTACTACGGCCCTCTCTCTGTCGGGGGCGACCTGAGTGCATTATGGACACTTTGAAATTTCACGATGGATACTGATTGCTATACAAGCGGTAACCCAAAAACACAAATATGGTCATAAATGCATTTAACGGTCATTCTGATTTTAATGCCCGCTATAGGAGCACCCTACTACGGCCCTCTTTCACTCAGGGCCGTCCTGGGTGCTTTATGGACTGTTTGACAAGTGCTGGAGGAGGAAATAGAGCCGTGCACCTGGTGATTGAAACCGTGCATCTGGTAACCCAAAAACACAAATATGGTCATAAATGCATTTAACGGTCATTCTGATTTTAATGCCCGCTATAGGAGCACCCTACTACGGCCCTCTTTCACTCAGGGCCGTCCTGGGTGCTTTATGGACTGTTTGACAAGTGCTGGAGGAGGAAATAGAGCCGTGCACCTGGTGATTGAAACCGTGCACCTGGTGATTGAAAACGTGCATCTGGTAACCCAAAAATTCAAATATGGTCCTAAATGCATTTAAGGGTCATTCTGATATTAATGCCCGCTATGGAAACACCCTACTACGGCCCTCTCTCTGTCGGGGGCGACCTGAGTGCATTATGGACACTTTGAAATTTCACGATGGATACTGATTGCTATACAAGCGGTAACCCAAAAACACAAATATGGTCATAAATGCATTTAACGGTCATTCTGATTTTAATGCCCGCTATAGGAGCACCCTACTACGGCCCTCTTTCACTCAGGGCCGTCCTGGGTGCTTTATGGACTGTTTGACAAGTGCTGGAGGAGGAAATAGAGCCGTGCACCTGGTGATTGAAACCGTGCATCTGGTAACCCAAAAACACAAATATGGTCATAAATGCATTTAACGGTCATTCTGATTTTAATGCCCGCTATAGGAGCACCCTACTACGGCCCTCTTTCACTCAGGGCCGTCCTGGGTGCTTTATGGACTGTTTGACAAGTGCTGGAGGAGGAAATAGAGCCGTGCACCTGGTGATTGAAACCGTGCACCTGGTGATTGAAAACGTGCATCTGGTAACCCAAAAATTCAAATATGGTCCTAAATGCATTTAAGGGTCATTCTGATATTAATGCCCGCTATGGAAACACCCTACTACGGCCCTCTCTCTGTCGGGGGCGACCTGAGTGCATTATGGACACTTTGAAATTTCACGATGGATACTGATTGCTATACAAGCGGTAACCCAAAAACACAAATATGGTCATAAATGCATTTAACGGTCATTCTGATTTTAATGCCCGCTATAGGAGCACCCTACTACGGCCCTCTTTCACTCAGGGCCGTCCTGGGTGCTTTATGGACTGTTTGACAAGTGCTGGAGGAGGAAATAGAGCCGTGCACCTGGTGATTGAAACCGTGCATCTGGTAACCCAAAAACACAAATATGGTCATAAATGCATTTAACGGTCATTCTGATTTTAATGCCCGCTATAGGAGCACCCTACTACGGCCCTCTTTCACTCAGGGCCGTCCTGGGTGCTTTATGGACTGTTTGACAAGTGCTGGAGGAGGAAATAGAGCCGTGCACCTGGTGATTGAAACCGTGCATCTGGTAACCCAAAAACACAAATATGGTCATAAATGCATTTAACGGTCATTCTGATTTTAATGCCCGCTATAGGAGCACCCTACTACGGCCCTCTTTCACTCAGGGCCGTCCTGGGTGCTTTATGGACTGTTTGACAAGTGCTGGAGGAGGAAATAGAGCCGTGCACCTGGTGATTGAAACCGTGCATCTGGTAACCCAAAAACACAAATATGGTCATAAATGCATTTAACGGTCATTCTGATTTTAATGCCCGCTATAGGAGCACCCTACTACGGCCCTCTTTCACTCAGGGCCGTCCTGGGTGCTTTATGGACTGTTTGACAAGTGCTGGAGGAGGAAATAGAGCCGTGCACCTGGTGATTGAAACCGTGCACCTGGTGATTGAAAACGTGCATCTGGTAACCCAAAAATTCAAATATGGTCCTAAATGCATTTAAGGGTCATTCTGATATTAATGCCCGCTATGGAAACACCCTACTACGGCCCTCTCTCTGTCGGGGGCGACCTGAGTGCATTATGGACACTTTGAAATTTCACGATGGATACTGATTGCTATACAAGCGGTAACCCAAAAACACAAATATGGTCATAAATGCATTTAACGGTCATTCTGATTTTAATGCCCGCTATAGGAGCACCCTACTACGGCCCTCTTTCACTCAGGGCCGTCCTGGGTGCTTTATGGACTGTTTGACAAGTGCTGGAGGAGGAAATAGAGCCGTGCACCTGGTGATTGAAACCGTGCATCTGGTAACCCAAAAACACAAATATGGTCATAAATGCATTTAACGGTCATTCTGATTTTAATGCCCGCTATAGGAGCACCCTACTACGGCCCTCTTTCACTCAGGGCCGTCCTGGGTGCTTTATGGACTGTTTGACAAGTGCTGGAGGAGGAAATAGAGCCGTGCACCTGGTGATTGAAACCGTGCACCTGGTGATTGAAAACGTGCATCTGGTAACCCAAAAATTCAAATATGGTCCTAAATGCATTTAAGGGTCATTCTGATATTAATGCCCGCTATGGAAACACCCTACTACGGCCCTCTCTCTGTCGGGGGCGACCTGAGTGCATTATGGACACTTTGAAATTTCACGATGGATACTGATTGCTATACAAGCGGTAACCCAAAAACACAAATATGGTCATAAATGCATTTAACGGTCATTCTGATTTTAATGCCCGCTATAGGAGCACCCTACTACGGCCCTCTTTCACTCAGGGCCGTCCTGGGTGCTTTATGGACTGTTTGACAAGTGCTGGAGGAGGAAATAGAGCCGTGCACCTGGTGATTGAAACCGTGCATCTGGTAACCCAAAAACACAAATATGGTCATAAATGCATTTAACGGTCATTCTGATTTTAATGCCCGCTATAGGAGCACCCTACTACGGCCCTCTTTCACTCAGGGCCGTCCTGGGTGCTTTATGGACTGTTTGACAAGTGCTGGAGGAGGAAATAGAGCCGTGCACCTGGTGATTGAAACCGTGCATCTGGTAACCCAAAAACACAAATATGGTCATAAATGCATTTAACGGTCATTCTGATTTTAATGCCCGCTATAGGAGCACCCTACTACGGCCCTCTTTCACTCAGGGCCGTCCTGGGTGCTTTATGGACTGTTTGACAAGTGCTGGAGGAGGAAATAGAGCCGTGCACCTGGTGATTGAAACCGTGCACCTGGTGATTGAAAACGTGCATCTGGTAACCCAAAAATTCAAATATGGTCCTAAATGCATTTAAGGGTCATTCTGATATTAATGCCCGCTATGGAAACACCCTACTACGGCCCTCTCTCTGTCGGGGGCGACCTGAGTGCATTATGGACACTTTGAAATTTCACGATGGATACTGATTGCTATACAAGCGGTAACCCAAAAACACAAATATGGTCATAAATGCATTTAACGGTCATTCTGATTTTAATGCCCGCTATAGGAGCACCCTACTACGGCCCTCTTTCACTCAGGGCCGTCCTGGGTGCTTTATGGACTGTTTGACAAGTGCTGGAGGAGGAAATAGAGCCGTGCACCTGGTGATTGAAACCGTGCATCTGGTAACCCAAAAACACAAATATGGTCATAAATGCATTTAACGGTCATTCTGATTTTAATGCCCGCTATAGGAGCACCCTACTACGGCCCTCTTTCACTCAGGGCCGTCCTGGGTGCTTTATGGACTGTTTGACAAGTGCTGGAGGAGGAAATAGAGCCGTGCACCTGGTGATTGAAACCGTGCACCTGGTGATTGAAAACGTGCATCTGGTAACCCAAAAATTCAAATATGGTCCTAAATGCATTTAAGGGTCATTCTGATATTAATGCCCGCTATGGAAACACCCTACTACGGCCCTCTCTCTGTCGGGGGCGACCTGAGTGCATTATGGACACTTTGAAATTTCACGATGGATACTGATTGCTATACAAGCGGTAACCCAAAAACACAAATATGGTCATAAATGCATTTAACGGTCATTCTGATTTTAATGCCCGCTATAGGAGCACCCTACTACGGCCCTCTTTCACTCAGGGCCGTCCTGGGTGCTTTATGGACTGTTTGACAAGTGCTGGAGGAGGAAATAGAGCCGTGCACCTGGTGATTGAAACCGTGCACCTGGATAAAACCATCTGGTAACCCAAAACAAATATGGTCATAAATGCATTTAACGGTCATTCTGATTTTAATGCCCGCTATGGAGCACCCTACTACGGCCCTCTTTCACTCAGGGCGTCCTGGGTGCTTTATGGACTGTTTGACAAGTGCAGGATGGATACTGATTGGTATACAAGCGGTAACCCAAAAACACAAATATGGTCATAAATGCATTTAACGGTCATTCTGATTTTAATGCCCGCTATAGGAGCACCCTACTACGGCCCTCTTTCACTCAGGGCCGTCCTGGGTGCTTTATGGACTGTTTGACAAGTGCTGGAGGAGGAAATAGAGCCGTGCACCTGGTGATTGAAACCGTGCACCTGGTGATTGAAAACGTGCATCTGGTAACCCAAAAATTCAAATATGGTCCTAAATGCATTTAAGGGTCATTCTGATATTAATGCCCGCTATGGAAACACCCTACTACGGCCCTCTCTCTGTCGGGGGCGACCTGAGTGCATTATGGACACTTTGAAATTTCACGATGGATACTGATTGCTATACAAGCGGTAACCCAAAAACACAAATATGGTCATAAATGCATTTAACGGTCATTCTGATTTTAATGCCCGCTATAGGAGCACCCTACTACGGCCCTCTTTCACTCAGGGCCGTCCTGGGTGCTTTATGGACTGTTTGACAAGTGCTGGAGGAGGAAATAGAGCCGTGCACCTGGTGATTGAAACCGTGCATCTGGTAACCCAAAAACACAAATATGGTCATAAATGCATTTAACGGTCATTCTGATTTTAATGCCCGCTATAGGAGCACCCTACTACGGCCCTCTTTCACTCAGGGCCGTCCTGGGTGCTTTATGGACTGTTTGACAAGTGCTGGAGGAGGAAATAGAGCCGTGCACCTGGTGATTGAAACCGTGCATCTGGTAACCCAAAAACACAAATATGGTCATAAATGCATTTAACGGTCATTCTGATTTTAATGCCCGCTATAGGAGCACCCTACTACGGCCCTCTTTCACTCAGGGCCGTCCTGGGTGCTTTATGGACTGTTTGACAAGTGCTGGAGGAGGAAATAGAGCCGTGCACCTGGTGATTGAAACCGTGCACCTGGTGATTGAAAACGTGCATCTGGTAACCCAAAAATTCAAATATGGTCCTAAATGCATTTAAGGGTCATTCTGATATTAATGCCCGCTATGGAAACACCCTACTACGGCCCTCTCTCTGTCGGGGGCGACCTGAGTGCATTATGGACACTTTGAAATTTCACGATGGATACTGATTGCTATACAAGCGGTAACCCAAAAACACAAATATGGTCATAAATGCATTTAACGGTCATTCTGATTTTAATGCCCGCTATAGGAGCACCCTACTACGGCCCTCTTTCACTCAGGGCCGTCCTGGGTGCTTTATGGACTGTTTGACAAGTGCTGGAGGAGGAAATAGAGCCGTGCACCTGGTGATTGAAACCGTGCACCTGGTGATTGAAAACGTGCATCTGGTAACCCAAAAATTCAAATATGGTCATAAATGCATTTAACGGTCATTCTGATTTTAATGCCCGCTATGGAAACACCCTACTACGGCCCTCTCTCACTCGGGGCGTCCTGAGTGCATTATGGACACTTTGAAATTTCACGATGGATACTGATTGCTATACAAGCGGTAACCCAAAAACACAAATATGGTCATAAATGCATTTAACGGTCATTCTGATTTTAATGCCCGCTATAGGAGCACCCTACTACGGCCCTCTTTCACTCAGGGCCGTCCTGGGTGCTTTATGGACTGTTTGACAAGTGCTGGAGGAGGAAATAGAGCCGTGCACCTGGTGATTGAAACCGTGCACCTGGTGATTGAAAACGTGCATCTGGTAACCCAAAAATTCAAATATGGTCCTAAATGCATTTAAGGGTCATTCTGATATTAATGCCCGCTATGGAAACACCCTACTACGGCCCTCTCTCTGTCGGGGGCGACCTGAGTGCATTATGGACACTTTGAAATTTCACGATGGATACTGATTGCTATACAAGCGGTAACCCAAAAACACAAATATGGTCATAAATGCATTTAACGGTCATTCTGATTTTAATGCCCGCTATAGGAGCACCCTACTACGGCCCTCTTTCACTCAGGGCCGTCCTGGGTGCTTTATGGACTGTTTGACAAGTGCTGGAGGAGGAAATAGAGCCGTGCACCTGGTGATTGAAACCGTGCACCTGGTGATTGAAAACGTGCATCTGGTAACCCAAAAATTCAAATATGGTCCTAAATGCATTTAACGGTCATTCTGATTTTAATGCCCGCTATGGAGCACCCTACTACGGCCCTCTCTCACTCGGGGCGTCCTGGGTGCATTATGGACACTTTGAAATTTCACGATGGATACTGATTGCTATACAAGCGGTAACCCAAAAACACAAATATGGTCATAAATGCATTTAACGGTCATTCTGATTTTAATGCCCGCTATAGGAGCACCCTACTACGGCCCTCTTTCACTCAGGGCCGTCCTGGGTGCTTTATGGACTGTTTGACAAGTGCTGGAGGAGGAAATAGAGCCGTGCACCTGGTGATTGAAACCGTGCACCTGGTGATTGAAAACGTGCATCTGGTAACCCAAAAATTCAAATATGGTCCTAAATGCATTTAAGGGTCATTCTGATATTAATGCCCGCTATGGAAACACCCTACTACGGCCCTCTCTCTGTCGGGGGCGACCTGAGTGCATTATGGACACTTTGAAATTTCACGATGGATACTGATTGCTATACAAGCGGTAACCCAAAAACACAAATATGGTCATAAATGCATTTAACGGTCATTCTGATTTTAATGCCCGCTATAGGAGCACCCTACTACGGCCCTCTTTCACTCAGGGCCGTCCTGGGTGCTTTATGGACTGTTTGACAAGTGCTGGAGGAGGAAATAGAGCCGTGCACCTGGTGATTGAAACCGTGCATCTGGTAACCCAAAAACACAAATATGGTCATAAATGCATTTAACGGTCATTCTGATTTTAATGCCCGCTATAGGAGCACCCTACTACGGCCCTCTTTCACTCAGGGCCGTCCTGGGTGCTTTATGGACTGTTTGACAAGTGCTGGAGGAGGAAATAGAGCCGTGCACCTGGTGATTGAAACCGTGCACCTGGTGATTGAAAACGTGCATCTGGTAACCCAAAAATTCAAATATGGTCCTAAATGCATTTAAGGGTCATTCTGATATTAATGCCCGCTATGGAAACACCCTACTACGGCCCTCTCTCTGTCGGGGGCGACCTGAGTGCATTATGGACACTTTGAAATTTCACGATGGATACTGATTGCTATACAAGCGGTAACCCAAAAACACAAATATGGTCATAAATGCATTTAACGGTCATTCTGATTTTAATGCCCGCTATAGGAGCACCCTACTACGGCCCTCTTTCACTCAGGGCCGTCCTGGGTGCTTTATGGACTGTTTGACAAGTGCTGGAGGAGGAAATAGAGCCGTGCACCTGGTGATTGAAACCGTGCATCTGGTAACCCAAAAACACAAATATGGTCATAAATGCATTTAACGGTCATTCTGATTTTAATGCCCGCTATAGGAGCACCCTACTACGGCCCTCTTTCACTCAGGGCCGTCCTGGGTGCTTTATGGACTGTTTGACAAGTGCTGGAGGAGGAAATAGAGCCGTGCACCTGGTGATTGAAACCGTGCACCTGGTGATTGAAAACGTGCATCTGGTAACCCAAAAATTCAAATATGGTCCTAAATGCATTTAAGGGTCATTCTGATATTAATGCCCGCTATGGAAACACCCTACTACGGCCCTCTCTCTGTCGGGGGCGACCTGAGTGCATTATGGACACTTTGAAATTTCACGATGGATACTGATTGCTATACAAGCGGTAACCCAAAAACACAAATATGGTCATAAATGCATTTAACGGTCATTCTGATTTTAATGCCCGCTATAGGAGCACCCTACTACGGCCCTCTTTCACTCAGGGCCGTCCTGGGTGCTTTATGGACTGTTTGACAAGTGCTGGAGGAGGAAATAGAGCCGTGCACCTGGTGATTGAAACCGTGCATCTGGTAACCCAAAAACACAAATATGGTCATAAATGCATTTAACGGTCATTCTGATTTTAATGCCCGCTATAGGAGCACCCTACTACGGCCCTCTTTCACTCAGGGCCGTCCTGGGTGCTTTATGGACTGTTTGACAAGTGCTGGAGGAGGAAATAGAGCCGTGCACCTGGTGATTGAAACCGTGCACCTGGTGATTGAAAACGTGCATCTGGTAACCCAAAAATTCAAATATGGTCCTAAATGCATTTAAGGGTCATTCTGATATTAATGCCCGCTATGGAAACACCCTACTACGGCCCTCTCTCTGTCGGGGGCGACCTGAGTGCATTATGGACACTTTGAAATTTCACGATGGATACTGATTGCTATACAAGCGGTAACCCAAAAACACAAATATGGTCATAAATGCATTTAACGGTCATTCTGATTTTAATGCCCGCTATAGGAGCACCCTACTACGGCCCTCTTTCACTCAGGGCCGTCCTGGGTGCTTTATGGACTGTTTGACAAGTGCTGGAGGAGGAAATAGAGCCGTGCACCTGGTGATTGAAACCGTGCATCTGGTAACCCAAAAACACAAATATGGTCATAAATGCATTTAACGGTCATTCTGATTTTAATGCCCGCTATAGGAGCACCCTACTACGGCCCTCTTTCACTCAGGGCCGTCCTGGGTGCTTTATGGACTGTTTGACAAGTGCTGGAGGAGGAAATAGAGCCGTGCACCTGGTGATTGAAACCGTGCATCTGGTAACCCAAAAACACAAATATGGTCATAAATGCATTTAACGGTCATTCTGATTTTAATGCCCGCTATAGGAGCACCCTACTACGGCCCTCTTTCACTCAGGGCCGTCCTGGGTGCTTTATGGACTGTTTGACAAGTGCTGGAGGAGGAAATAGAGCCGTGCACCTGGTGATTGAAACCGTGCACCTGGTGATTGAAAACGTGCATCTGGTAACCCAAAAATTCAAATATGGTCCTAAATGCATTTAAGGGTCATTCTGATATTAATGCCCGCTATGGAAACACCCTACTACGGCCCTCTCTCTGTCGGGGGCGACCTGAGTGCATTATGGACACTTTGAAATTTCACGATGGATACTGATTGCTATACAAGCGGTAACCCAAAAACACAAATATGGTCATAAATGCATTTAACGGTCATTCTGATTTTAATGCCCGCTATAGGAGCACCCTACTACGGCCCTCTTTCACTCAGGGCCGTCCTGGGTGCTTTATGGACTGTTTGACAAGTGCTGGAGGAGGAAATAGAGCCGTGCACCTGGTGATTGAAACCGTGCATCTGGTAACCCAAAAACACAAATATGGTCATAAATGCATTTAACGGTCATTCTGATTTTAATGCCCGCTATAGGAGCACCCTACTACGGCCCTCTTTCACTCAGGGCCGTCCTGGGTGCTTTATGGACTGTTTGACAAGTGCTGGAGGAGGAAATAGAGCCGTGCACCTGGTGATTGAAACCGTGCACCTGGTGATTGAAAACGTGCATCTGGTAACCCAAAAATTCAAATATGGTCCTAAATGCATTTAAGGGTCATTCTGATATTAATGCCCGCTATGGAAACACCCTACTACGGCCCTCTCTCTGTCGGGGGCGACCTGAGTGCATTATGGACACTTTGAAATTTCACGATGGATACTGATTGCTATACAAGCGGTAACCCAAAAACACAAATATGGTCATAAATGCATTTAACGGTCATTCTGATTTTAATGCCCGCTATAGGAGCACCCTACTACGGCCCTCTTTCACTCAGGGCCGTCCTGGGTGCTTTATGGACTGTTTGACAAGTGCTGGAGGAGGAAATAGAGCCGTGCACCTGGTGATTGAAACCGTGCATCTGGTAACCCAAAAACACAAATATGGTCATAAATGCATTTAACGGTCATTCTGATTTTAATGCCCGCTATAGGAGCACCCTACTACGGCCCTCTTTCACTCAGGGCCGTCCTGGGTGCTTTATGGACTGTTTGACAAGTGCTGGAGGAGGAAATAGAGCCGTGCACCTGGTGATTGAAACCGTGCATCTGGTAACCCAAAAACACAAATATGGTCATAAATGCATTTAACGGTCATTCTGATTTTAATGCCCGCTATAGGAGCACCCTACTACGGCCCTCTTTCACTCAGGGCCGTCCTGGGTGCTTTATGGACTGTTTGACAAGTGCTGGAGGAGGAAATAGAGCCGTGCACCTGGTGATTGAAACCGTGCACCTGGTGATTGAAAACGTGCATCTGGTAACCCAAAAATTCAAATATGGTCCTAAATGCATTTAAGGGTCATTCTGATATTAATGCCCGCTATGGAAACACCCTACTACGGCCCTCTCTCTGTCGGGGGCGACCTGAGTGCATTATGGACACTTTGAAATTTCACGATGGATACTGATTGCTATACAAGCGGTAACCCAAAAACACAAATATGGTCATAAATGCATTTAACGGTCATTCTGATTTTAATGCCCGCTATAGGAGCACCCTACTACGGCCCTCTTTCACTCAGGGCCGTCCTGGGTGCTTTATGGACTGTTTGACAAGTGCTGGAGGAGGAAATAGAGCCGTGCACCTGGTGATTGAAACCGTGCATCTGGTAACCCAAAAACACAAATATGGTCATAAATGCATTTAACGGTCATTCTGATTTTAATGCCCGCTATAGGAGCACCCTACTACGGCCCTCTTTCACTCAGGGCCGTCCTGGGTGCTTTATGGACTGTTTGACAAGTGCTGGAGGAGGAAATAGAGCCGTGCACCTGGTGATTGAAACCGTGCATCTGGTAACCCAAAAACACAAATATGGTCATAAATGCATTTAACGGTCATTCTGATTTTAATGCCCGCTATAGGAGCACCCTACTACGGCCCTCTTTCACTCAGGGCCGTCCTGGGTGCTTTATGGACTGTTTGACAAGTGCTGGAGGAGGAAATAGAGCCGTGCACCTGGTGATTGAAACCGTGCACCTGGTGATTGAAAACGTGCATCTGGTAACCCAAAAATTCAAATATGGTCCTAAATGCATTTAAGGGTCATTCTGATATTAATGCCCGCTATGGAAACACCCTACTACGGCCCTCTCTCTGTCGGGGGCGACCTGAGTGCATTATGGACACTTTGAAATTTCACGATGGATACTGATTGCTATACAAGCGGTAACCCAAAAACACAAATATGGTCATAAATGCATTTAACGGTCATTCTGATTTTAATGCCCGCTATAGGAGCACCCTACTACGGCCCTCTTTCACTCAGGGCCGTCCTGGGTGCTTTATGGACTGTTTGACAAGTGCTGGAGGAGGAAATAGAGCCGTGCACCTGGTGATTGAAACCGTGCATCTGGTAACCCAAAAACACAAATATGGTCATAAATGCATTTAACGGTCATTCTGATTTTAATGCCCGCTATAGGAGCACCCTACTACGGCCCTCTTTCACTCAGGGCCGTCCTGGGTGCTTTATGGACTGTTTGACAAGTGCTGGAGGAGGAAATAGAGCCGTGCACCTGGTGATTGAAACCGTGCACCTGGTGATTGAAAACGTGCATCTGGTAACCCAAAAATTCAAATATGGTCCTAAATGCATTTAAGGGTCATTCTGATATTAATGCCCGCTATGGAAACACCCTACTACGGCCCTCTCTCTGTCGGGGGCGACCTGAGTGCATTATGGACACTTTGAAATTTCACGATGGATACTGATTGCTATACAAGCGGTAACCCAAAAACACAAATATGGTCATAAATGCATTTAACGGTCATTCTGATTTTAATGCCCGCTATAGGAGCACCCTACTACGGCCCTCTTTCACTCAGGGCCGTCCTGGGTGCTTTATGGACTGTTTGACAAGTGCTGGAGGAGGAAATAGAGCCGTGCACCTGGTGATTGAAACCGTGCATCTGGTAACCCAAAAACACAAATATGGTCATAAATGCATTTAACGGTCATTCTGATTTTAATGCCCGCTATAGGAGCACCCTACTACGGCCCTCTTTCACTCAGGGCCGTCCTGGGTGCTTTATGGACTGTTTGACAAGTGCTGGAGGAGGAAATAGAGCCGTGCACCTGGTGATTGAAACCGTGCATCTGGTAACCCAAAAACACAAATATGGTCATAAATGCATTTAACGGTCATTCTGATTTTAATGCCCGCTATAGGAGCACCCTACTACGGCCCTCTTTCACTCAGGGCCGTCCTGGGTGCTTTATGGACTGTTTGACAAGTGCTGGAGGAGGAAATAGAGCCGTGCACCTGGTGATTGAAACCGTGCACCTGGTGATTGAAAACGTGCATCTGGTAACCCAAAAATTCAAATATGGTCCTAAATGCATTTAAGGGTCATTCTGATATTAATGCCCGCTATGGAAACACCCTACTACGGCCCTCTCTCTGTCGGGGGCGACCTGAGTGCATTATGGACACTTTGAAATTTCACGATGGATACTGATTGCTATACAAGCGGTAACCCAAAAACACAAATATGGTCATAAATGCATTTAACGGTCATTCTGATTTTAATGCCCGCTATAGGAGCACCCTACTACGGCCCTCTTTCACTCAGGGCCGTCCTGGGTGCTTTATGGACTGTTTGACAAGTGCTGGAGGAGGAAATAGAGCCGTGCACCTGGTGATTGAAACCGTGCATCTGGTAACCCAAAAACACAAATATGGTCATAAATGCATTTAACGGTCATTCTGATTTTAATGCCCGCTATAGGAGCACCCTACTACGGCCCTCTTTCACTCAGGGCCGTCCTGGGTGCTTTATGGACTGTTTGACAAGTGCTGGAGGAGGAAATAGAGCCGTGCACCTGGTGATTGAAACCGTGCACCTGGTGATTGAAAACGTGCATCTGGTAACCCAAAAATTCAAATATGGTCCTAAATGCATTTAAGGGTCATTCTGATATTAATGCCCGCTATGGAAACACCCTACTACGGCCCTCTCTCTGTCGGGGGCGACCTGAGTGCATTATGGACACTTTGAAATTTCACGATGGATACTGATTGCTATACAAGCGGTAACCCAAAAACACAAATATGGTCATAAATGCATTTAACGGTCATTCTGATTTTAATGCCCGCTATAGGAGCACCCTACTACGGCCCTCTTTCACTCAGGGCCGTCCTGGGTGCTTTATGGACTGTTTGACAAGTGCTGGAGGAGGAAATAGAGCCGTGCACCTGGTGATTGAAACCGTGCATCTGGTAACCCAAAAACACAAATATGGTCATAAATGCATTTAACGGTCATTCTGATTTTAATGCCCGCTATAGGAGCACCCTACTACGGCCCTCTTTCACTCAGGGCCGTCCTGGGTGCTTTATGGACTGTTTGACAAGTGCTGGAGGAGGAAATAGAGCCGTGCACCTGGTGATTGAAACCGTGCACCTGGTGATTGAAAACGTGCATCTGGTAACCCAAAAATTCAAATATGGTCCTAAATGCATTTAAGGGTCATTCTGATATTAATGCCCGCTATGGAAACACCCTACTACGGCCCTCTCTCTGTCGGGGGCGACCTGAGTGCATTATGGACACTTTGAAATTTCACGATGGATACTGATTGCTATACAAGCGGTAACCCAAAAACACAAATATGGTCATAAATGCATTTAACGGTCATTCTGATTTTAATGCCCGCTATAGGAGCACCCTACTACGGCCCTCTTTCACTCAGGGCCGTCCTGGGTGCTTTATGGACTGTTTGACAAGTGCTGGAGGAGGAAATAGAGCCGTGCACCTGGTGATTGAAACCGTGCACCTGGTGATTGAAAACGTGCATCTGGTAACCCAAAAATTCAAATATGGTCCTAAATGCATTTAAGGGTCATTCTGATATTAATGCCCGCTATGGAAACACCCTACTACGGCCCTCTCTCTGTCGGGGGCGACCTGAGTGCATTATGGACACTTTGAAATTTCACGATGGATACTGATTGCTATACAAGCGGTAACCCAAAAACACAAATATGGTCATAAATGCATTTAACGGTCATTCTGATTTTAATGCCCGCTATAGGAGCACCCTACTACGGCCCTCTTTCACTCAGGGCCGTCCTGGGTGCTTTATGGACTGTTTGACAAGTGCTGGAGGAGGAAATAGAGCCGTGCACCTGGTGATTGAAACCGTGCATCTGGTAACCCAAAAACACAAATATGGTCATAAATGCATTTAACGGTCATTCTGATTTTAATGCCCGCTATAGGAGCACCCTACTACGGCCCTCTTTCACTCAGGGCCGTCCTGGGTGCTTTATGGACTGTTTGACAAGTGCTGGAGGAGGAAATAGAGCCGTGCACCTGGTGATTGAAACCGTGCATCTGGTAACCCAAAAACACAAATATGGTCATAAATGCATTTAACGGTCATTCTGATTTTAATGCCCGCTATAGGAGCACCCTACTACGGCCCTCTTTCACTCAGGGCCGTCCTGGGTGCTTTATGGACTGTTTGACAAGTGCTGGAGGAGGAAATAGAGCCGTGCACCTGGTGATTGAAACCGTGCACCTGGTGATTGAAAACGTGCATCTGGTAACCCAAAAATTCAAATATGGTCCTAAATGCATTTAAGGGTCATTCTGATATTAATGCCCGCTATGGAAACACCCTACTACGGCCCTCTCTCTGTCGGGGGCGACCTGAGTGCATTATGGACACTTTGAAATTTCACGATGGATACTGATTGCTATACAAGCGGTAACCCAAAAACACAAATATGGTCATAAATGCATTTAACGGTCATTCTGATTTTAATGCCCGCTATAGGAGCACCCTACTACGGCCCTCTTTCACTCAGGGCCGTCCTGGGTGCTTTATGGACTGTTTGACAAGTGCTGGAGGAGGAAATAGAGCCGTGCACCTGGTGATTGAAACCGTGCATCTGGTAACCCAAAAACACAAATATGGTCATAAATGCATTTAACGGTCATTCTGATTTTAATGCCCGCTATAGGAGCACCCTACTACGGCCCTCTTTCACTCAGGGCCGTCCTGGGTGCTTTATGGACTGTTTGACAAGTGCTGGAGGAGGAAATAGAGCCGTGCACCTGGTGATTGAAACCGTGCATCTGGTAACCCAAAAACACAAATATGGTCATAAATGCATTTAACGGTCATTCTGATTTTAATGCCCGCTATAGGAGCACCCTACTACGGCCCTCTTTCACTCAGGGCCGTCCTGGGTGCTTTATGGACTGTTTGACAAGTGCTGGAGGAGGAAATAGAGCCGTGCACCTGGTGATTGAAACCGTGCACCTGGTGATTGAAAACGTGCATCTGGTAACCCAAAAATTCAAATATGGTCCTAAATGCATTTAAGGGTCATTCTGATATTAATGCCCGCTATGGAAACACCCTACTACGGCCCTCTCTCTGTCGGGGCGACCTGAGTGCATTATGGACACTTTGAAATTTCACGATGGATACTGATTGCTATACAAGCGGTAACCCAAAAACACAAATATGGTCATAAATGCATTTAACGGTCATTCTGATTTTAATGCCCGCTATAGGAGCACCCTACTACGGCCCTCTTTCACTCAGGGCCGTCCTGGGTGCTTTATGGACTGTTTGACAAGTGCTGGAGGAGGAAATAGAGCCGTGCACCTGGTGATTGAAACCGTGCACCTGGTGATTGAAAACGTGCATCTGGTAACCCAAAAATTCAAATATGGTCCTAAATGCATTTAAGGGTCATTCTGATATTAATGCCCGCTATGGAAACACCCTACTACGGCCCTCTCTCTGTCGGGGGCGACCTGAGTGCATTATGGACACTTTGAAATTTCACGATGGATACTGATTGCTATACAAGCGGTAACCCAAAAACACAAATATGGTCATAAATGCATTTAACGGTCATTCTGATTTTAATGCCCGCTATAGGAGCACCCTACTACGGCCCTCTTTCACTCAGGGCCGTCCTGGGTGCTTTATGGACTGTTTGACAAGTGCTGGAGGAGGAAATAGAGCCGTGCACCTGGTGATTGAAACCGTGCATCTGGTAACCCAAAAACACAAATATGGTCATAAATGCATTTAACGGTCATTCTGATTTTAATGCCCGCTATAGGAGCACCCTACTACGGCCCTCTTTCACTCAGGGCCGTCCTGGGTGCTTTATGGACTGTTTGACAAGTGCTGGAGGAGGAAATAGAGCCGTGCACCTGGTGATTGAAACCGTGCACCTGGTGATTGAAAACGTGCATCTGGTAACCCAAAAATTCAAATATGGTCCTAAATGCATTTAAGGGTCATTCTGATATTAATGCCCGCTATGGAAACACCCTACTACGGCCCTCTCTCTGTCGGGGGCGACCTGAGTGCATTATGGACACTTTGAAATTTCACGATGGATACTGATTGCTATACAAGCGGTAACCCAAAAACACAAATATGGTCATAAATGCATTTAACGGTCATTCTGATTTTAATGCCCGCTATAGGAGCACCCTACTACGGCCCTCTTTCACTCAGGGCCGTCCTGGGTGCTTTATGGACTGTTTGACAAGTGCTGGAGGAGGAAATAGAGCCGTGCACCTGGTGATTGAAACCGTGCATCTGGTAACCCAAAAACACAAATATGGTCATAAATGCATTTAACGGTCATTCTGATTTTAATGCCCGCTATAGGAGCACCCTACTACGGCCCTCTTTCACTCAGGGCCGTCCTGGGTGCTTTATGGACTGTTTGACAAGTGCTGGAGGAGGAAATAGAGCCGTGCACCTGGTGATTGAAACCGTGCACCTGGTGATTGAAAACGTGCATCTGGTAACCCAAAAATTCAAATATGGTCCTAAATGCATTTAAGGGTCATTCTGATATTAATGCCCGCTATGGAAACACCCTACTACGGCCCTCTCTCTGTCGGGGGCGACCTGAGTGCATTATGGACACTTTGAAATTTCACGATGGATACTGATTGCTATACAAGCGGTAACCCAAAAACACAAATATGGTCATAAATGCATTTAACGGTCATTCTGATTTTAATGCCCGCTATAGGAGCACCCTACTACGGCCCTCTTTCACTCAGGGCCGTCCTGGGTGCTTTATGGACTGTTTGACAAGTGCTGGAGGAGGAAATAGAGCCGTGCACCTGGTGATTGAAACCGTGCATCTGGTAACCCAAAAACACAAATATGGTCATAAATGCATTTAACGGTCATTCTGATTTTAATGCCCGCTATAGGAGCACCCTACTACGGCCCTCTTTCACTCAGGGCCGTCCTGGGTGCTTTATGGACTGTTTGACAAGTGCTGGAGGAGGAAATAGAGCCGTGCACCTGGTGATTGAAACCGTGCACCTGGTGATTGAAAACGTGCATCTGGTAACCCAAAAATTCAAATATGGTCCTAAATGCATTTAAGGGTCATTCTGATATTAATGCCCGCTATGGAAACACCCTACTACGGCCCTCTCTCTGTCGGGGGCGACCTGAGTGCATTATGGACACTTTGAAATTTCACGATGGATACTGATTGCTATACAAGCGGTAACCCAAAAACACAAATATGGTCATAAATGCATTTAACGGTCATTCTGATTTTAATGCCCGCTATAGGAGCACCCTACTACGGCCCTCTTTCACTCAGGGCCGTCCTGGGTGCTTTATGGACTGTTTGACAAGTGCTGGAGGAGGAAATAGAGCCGTGCACCTGGTGATTGAAACCGTGCATCTGGTAACCCAAAAACACAAATATGGTCATAAATGCATTTAACGGTCATTCTGATTTTAATGCCCGCTATAGGAGCACCCTACTACGGCCCTCTTTCACTCAGGGCCGTCCTGGGTGCTTTATGGACTGTTTGACAAGTGCTGGAGGAGGAAATAGAGCCGTGCACCTGGTGATTGAAACCGTGCATCTGGTAACCCAAAAACACAAATATGGTCATAAATGCATTTAACGGTCATTCTGATTTTAATGCCCGCTATAGGAGCACCCTACTACGGCCCTCTTTCACTCAGGGCCGTCCTGGGTGCTTTATGGACTGTTTGACAAGTGCTGGAGGAGGAAATAGAGCCGTGCACCTGGTGATTGAAACCGTGCATCTGGTAACCCAAAAACACAAATATGGTCATAAATGCATTTAACGGTCATTCTGATTTTAATGCCCGCTATAGGAGCACCCTACTACGGCCCTCTTTCACTCAGGGCCGTCCTGGGTGCTTTATGGACTGTTTGACAAGTGCTGGAGGAGGAAATAGAGCCGTGCACCTGGTGATTGAAACCGTGCACCTGGTGATTGAAAACGTGCATCTGGTAACCCAAAAATTCAAATATGGTCCTAAATGCATTTAAGGGTCATTCTGATATTAATGCCCGCTATGGAAACACCCTACTACGGCCCTCTCTCTGTCGGGGGCGACCTGAGTGCATTATGGACACTTTGAAATTTCACGATGGATACTGATTGCTATACAAGCGGTAACCCAAAAACACAAATATGGTCATAAATGCATTTAACGGTCATTCTGATTTTAATGCCCGCTATAGGAGCACCCTACTACGGCCCTCTTTCACTCAGGGCCGTCCTGGGTGCTTTATGGACTGTTTGACAAGTGCTGGAGGAGGAAATAGAGCCGTGCACCTGGTGATTGAAACCGTGCATCTGGTAACCCAAAAACACAAATATGGTCATAAATGCATTTAACGGTCATTCTGATTTTAATGCCCGCTATAGGAGCACCCTACTACGGCCCTCTTTCACTCAGGGCCGTCCTGGGTGCTTTATGGACTGTTTGACAAGTGCTGGAGGAGGAAATAGAGCCGTGCACCTGGTGATTGAAACCGTGCACCTGGTGATTGAAAACGTGCATCTGGTAACCCAAAAATTCAAATATGGTCCTAAATGCATTTAAGGGTCATTCTGATATTAATGCCCGCTATGGAAACACCCTACTACGGCCCTCTCTCTGTCGGGGGCGACCTGAGTGCATTATGGACACTTTGAAATTTCACGATGGATACTGATTGCTATACAAGCGGTAACCCAAAAACACAAATATGGTCATAAATGCATTTAACGGTCATTCTGATTTTAATGCCCGCTATAGGAGCACCCTACTACGGCCCTCTTTCACTCAGGGCCGTCCTGGGTGCTTTATGGACTGTTTGACAAGTGCTGGAGGAGGAAATAGAGCCGTGCACCTGGTGATTGAAACCGTGCATCTGGTAACCCAAAAACACAAATATGGTCATAAATGCATTTAACGGTCATTCTGATTTTAATGCCCGCTATAGGAGCACCCTACTACGGCCCTCTTTCACTCAGGGCCGTCCTGGGTGCTTTATGGACTGTTTGACAAGTGCTGGAGGAGGAAATAGAGCCGTGCACCTGGTGATTGAAACCGTGCACCTGGTGATTGAAAACGTGCATCTGGTAACCCAAAAATTCAAATATGGTCCTAAATGCATTTAAGGGTCATTCTGATATTAATGCCCGCTATGGAAACACCCTACTACGGCCCTCTCTCTGTCGGGGGCGACCTGAGTGCATTATGGACACTTTGAAATTTCACGATGGATACTGATTGCTATACAAGCGGTAACCCAAAAACACAAATATGGTCATAAATGCATTTAACGGTCATTCTGATTTTAATGCCCGCTATAGGAGCACCCTACTACGGCCCTCTTTCACTCAGGGCCGTCCTGGGTGCTTTATGGACTGTTTGACAAGTGCTGGAGGAGGAAATAGAGCCGTGCACCTGGTGATTGAAACCGTGCATCTGGTAACCCAAAAACACAAATATGGTCATAAATGCATTTAACGGTCATTCTGATTTTAATGCCCGCTATAGGAGCACCCTACTACGGCCCTCTTTCACTCAGGGCCGTCCTGGGTGCTTTATGGACTGTTTGACAAGTGCTGGAGGAGGAAATAGAGCCGTGCACCTGGTGATTGAAACCGTGCATCTGGTAACCCAAAAACACAAATATGGTCATAAATGCATTTAACGGTCATTCTGATTTTAATGCCCGCTATAGGAGCACCCTACTACGGCCCTCTTTCACTCAGGGCCGTCCTGGGTGCTTTATGGACTGTTTGACAAGTGCTGGAGGAGGAAATAGAGCCGTGCACCTGGTGATTGAAACCGTGCACCTGGTGATTGAAAACGTGCATCTGGTAACCCAAAAATTCAAATATGGTCCTAAATGCATTTAAGGGTCATTCTGATATTAATGCCCGCTATGGAAACACCCTACTACGGCCCTCTCTCTGTCGGGGGCGACCTGAGTGCATTATGGACACTTTGAAATTTCACGATGGATACTGATTGCTATACAAGCGGTAACCCAAAAACACAAATATGGTCATAAATGCATTTAACGGTCATTCTGATTTTAATGCCCGCTATAGGAGCACCCTACTACGGCCCTCTTTCACTCAGGGCCGTCCTGGGTGCTTTATGGACTGTTTGACAAGTGCTGGAGGAGGAAATAGAGCCGTGCACCTGGTGATTGAAACCGTGCATCTGGTAACCCAAAAACACAAATATGGTCATAAATGCATTTAACGGTCATTCTGATTTTAATGCCCGCTATAGGAGCACCCTACTACGGCCCTCTTTCACTCAGGGCCGTCCTGGGTGCTTTATGGACTGTTTGACAAGTGCTGGAGGAGGAAATAGAGCCGTGCACCTGGTGATTGAAACCGTGCACCTGGTGATTGAAAACGTGCATCTGGTAACCCAAAAATTCAAATATGGTCCTAAATGCATTTAAGGGTCATTCTGATATTAATGCCCGCTATGGAAACACCCTACTACGGCCCTCTCTCTGTCGGGGGCGACCTGAGTGCATTATGGACACTTTGAAATTTCACGATGGATACTGATTGCTATACAAGCGGTAACCCAAAAACACAAATATGGTCATAAATGCATTTAACGGTCATTCTGATTTTAATGCCCGCTATAGGAGCACCCTACTACGGCCCTCTTTCACTCAGGGCCGTCCTGGGTGCTTTATGGACTGTTTGACAAGTGCTGGAGGAGGAAATAGAGCCGTGCACCTGGTGATTGAAACCGTGCATCTGGTAACCCAAAAACACAAATATGGTCATAAATGCATTTAACGGTCATTCTGATTTTAATGCCCGCTATAGGAGCACCCTACTACGGCCCTCTTTCACTCAGGGCCGTCCTGGGTGCTTTATGGACTGTTTGACAAGTGCTGGAGGAGGAAATAGAGCCGTGCACCTGGTGATTGAAACCGTGCACCTGGTGATTGAAAACGTGCATCTGGTAACCCAAAAATTCAAATATGGTCCTAAATGCATTTAAGGGTCATTCTGATATTAATGCCCGCTATGGAAACACCCTACTACGGCCCTCTCTCTGTCGGGGGCGACCTGAGTGCATTATGGACACTTTGAAATTTCACGATGGATACTGATTGCTATACAAGCGGTAACCCAAAAACACAAATATGGTCATAAATGCATTTAACGGTCATTCTGATTTTAATGCCCGCTATAGGAGCACCCTACTACGGCCCTCTTTCACTCAGGGCCGTCCTGGGTGCTTTATGGACTGTTTGACAAGTGCTGGAGGAGGAAATAGAGCCGTGCACCTGGTGATTGAAACCGTGCACCTGGTGATTGAAAACGTGCATCTGGTAACCCAAAAATTCAAATATGGTCCTAAATGCATTTAAGGGTCATTCTGATATTAATGCCCGCTATGGAAACACCCTACTACGGCCCTCTCTCTGTCGGGGGCGACCTGAGTGCATTATGGACACTTTGAAATTTCACGATGGATACTGATTGCTATACAAGCGGTAACCCAAAAACACAAATATGGTCATAAATGCATTTAACGGTCATTCTGATTTTAATGCCCGCTATAGGAGCACCCTACTACGGCCCTCTTTCACTCAGGGCCGTCCTGGGTGCTTTATGGACTGTTTGACAAGTGCTGGAGGAGGAAATAGAGCCGTGCACCTGGTGATTGAAACCGTGCATCTGGTAACCCAAAAACACAAATATGGTCATAAATGCATTTAACGGTCATTCTGATTTTAATGCCCGCTATAGGAGCACCCTACTACGGCCCTCTTTCACTCAGGGCCGTCCTGGGTGCTTTATGGACTGTTTGACAAGTGCTGGAGGAGGAAATAGAGCCGTGCACCTGGTGATTGAAACCGTGCACCTGGTGATTGAAAACGTGCATCTGGTAACCCAAAAATTCAAATATGGTCCTAAATGCATTTAAGGGTCATTCTGATATTAATGCCCGCTATGGAAACACCCTACTACGGCCCTCTCTCTGTCGGGGGCGACCTGAGTGCATTATGGACACTTTGAAATTTCACGATGGATACTGATTGCTATACAAGCGGTAACCCAAAAACACAAATATGGTCATAAATGCATTTAACGGTCATTCTGATTTTAATGCCCGCTATAGGAGCACCCTACTACGGCCCTCTTTCACTCAGGGCCGTCCTGGGTGCTTTATGGACTGTTTGACAAGTGCTGGAGGAGGAAATAGAGCCGTGCACCTGGTGATTGAAACCGTGCATCTGGTAACCCAAAAACACAAATATGGTCATAAATGCATTTAACGGTCATTCTGATTTTAATGCCCGCTATAGGAGCACCCTACTACGGCCCTCTTTCACTCAGGGCCGTCCTGGGTGCTTTATGGACTGTTTGACAAGTGCTGGAGGAGGAAATAGAGCCGTGCACCTGGTGATTGAAACCGTGCATCTGGTAACCCAAAAACACAAATATGGTCATAAATGCATTTAACGGTCATTCTGATTTTAATGCCCGCTATAGGAGCACCCTACTACGGCCCTCTTTCACTCAGGGCCGTCCTGGGTGCTTTATGGACTGTTTGACAAGTGCTGGAGGAGGAAATAGAGCCGTGCACCTGGTGATTGAAACCGTGCACCTGGTGATTGAAAACGTGCATCTGGTAACCCAAAAATTCAAATATGGTCCTAAATGCATTTAAGGGTCATTCTGATATTAATGCCCGCTATGGAAACACCCTACTACGGCCCTCTCTCTGTCGGGGCCGACCTGAGTGCATTATGGACACTTTGAAATTTCACGATGGATACTGATTGCTATACAAGCGGTAACCCAAAAACACAAATATGGTCATAAATGCATTTAACGGTCATTCTGATTTTAATGCCCGCTATAGGAGCACCCTACTACGGCCCTCTTTCACTCAGGGCCGTCCTGGGTGCTTTATGGACTGTTTGACAAGTGCTGGAGGAGGAAATAGAGCCGTGCACCTGGTGATTGAAACCGTGCATCTGGTAACCCAAAAACACAAATATGGTCATAAATGCATTTAACGGTCATTCTGATTTTAATGCCCGCTATAGGAGCACCCTACTACGGCCCTCTTTCACTCAGGGCCGTCCTGGGTGCTTTATGGACTGTTTGACAAGTGCTGGAGGAGGAAATAGAGCCGTGCACCTGGTGATTGAAACCGTGCACCTGGTGATTGAAAACGTGCATCTGGTAACCCAAAAATTCAAATATGGTCCTAAATGCATTTAAGGGTCATTCTGATATTAATGCCCGCTATGGAAACACCCTACTACGGCCCTCTCTCTGTCGGGGGCGACCTGAGTGCATTATGGACACTTTGAAATTTCACGATGGATACTGATTGCTATACAAGCGGTAACCCAAAAACACAAATATGGTCATAAATGCATTTAACGGTCATTCTGATTTTAATGCCCGCTATAGGAGCACCCTACTACGGCCCTCTTTCACTCAGGGCCGTCCTGGGTGCTTTATGGACTGTTTGACAAGTGCTGGAGGAGGAAATAGAGCCGTGCACCTGGTGATTGAAACCGTGCATCTGGTAACCCAAAAACACAAATATGGTCATAAATGCATTTAACGGTCATTCTGATTTTAATGCCCGCTATAGGAGCACCCTACTACGGCCCTCTTTCACTCAGGGCCGTCCTGGGTGCTTTATGGACTGTTTGACAAGTGCTGGAGGAGGAAATAGAGCCGTGCACCTGGTGATTGAAACCGTGCATCTGGTAACCCAAAAACACAAATATGGTCATAAATGCATTTAACGGTCATTCTGATTTTAATGCCCGCTATAGGAGCACCCTACTACGGCCCTCTTTCACTCAGGGCCGTCCTGGGTGCTTTATGGACTGTTTGACAAGTGCTGGAGGAGGAAATAGAGCCGTGCACCTGGTGATTGAAACCGTGCACCTGGTGATTGAAAACGTGCATCTGGTAACCCAAAAATTCAAATATGGTCCTAAATGCATTTAAGGGTCATTCTGATATTAATGCCCGCTATGGAAACACCCTACTACGGCCCTCTCTCTGTCGGGGGCGACCTGAGTGCATTATGGACACTTTGAAATTTCACGATGGATACTGATTGCTATACAAGCGGTAACCCAAAAACACAAATATGGTCATAAATGCATTTAACGGTCATTCTGATTTTAATGCCCGCTATAGGAGCACCCTACTACGGCCCTCTTTCACTCAGGGCCGTCCTGGGTGCTTTATGGACTGTTTGACAAGTGCTGGAGGAGGAAATAGAGCCGTGCACCTGGTGATTGAAACCGTGCATCTGGTAACCCAAAAACACAAATATGGTCATAAATGCATTTAACGGTCATTCTGATTTTAATGCCCGCTATAGGAGCACCCTACTACGGCCCTCTTTCACTCAGGGCCGTCCTGGGTGCTTTATGGACTGTTTGACAAGTGCTGGAGGAGGAAATAGAGCCGTGCACCTGGTGATTGAAACCGTGCACCTGGTGATTGAAAACGTGCATCTGGTAAACCAAAAATTCAAATATGGTCCTAAATGCATTTAAGGGTCATTCTGATATTAATGCCCGCTATGGAAACACCCTACTACGGCCCTCTCTCTGTCGGGGGCGACCTGAGTGCATTATGGACACTTTGAAATTTCACGATGGATACTGATTGCTATACAAGCGGTAACCCAAAAACACAAATATGGTCATAAATGCATTTAACGGTCATTCTGATTTTAATGCCCGCTATAGGAGCACCCTACTACGGCCCTCTTTCACTCAGGGCCGTCCTGGGTGCTTTATGGACTGTTTGACAAGTGCTGGAGGAGGAAATAGAGCCGTGCACCTGGTGATTGAAACCGTGCATCTGGTAACCCAAAAACACAAATATGGTCATAAATGCATTTAACGGTCATTCTGATTTTAATGCCCGCTATAGGAGCACCCTACTACGGCCCTCTTTCACTCAGGGCCGTCCTGGGTGCTTTATGGACTGTTTGACAAGTGCTGGAGGAGGAAATAGAGCCGTGCACCTGGTGATTGAAACCGTGCATCTGGTAACCCAAAAACACAAATATGGTCATAAATGCATTTAACGGTCATTCTGATTTTAATGCCCGCTATAGGAGCACCCTACTACGGCCCTCTTTCACTCAGGGCCGTCCTGGGTGCTTTATGGACTGTTTGACAAGTGCTGGAGGAGGAAATAGAGCCGTGCACCTGGTGATTGAAACCGTGCACCTGGTGATTGAAAACGTGCATCTGGTAACCCAAAAATTCAAATATGGTCCTAAATGCATTTAAGGGTCATTCTGATATTAATGCCCGCTATGGAAACACCCTACTACGGCCCTCTCTCTGTCGGGGGCGACCTGAGTGCATTATGGACACTTTGAAATTTCACGATGGATACTGATTGCTATACAAGCGGTAACCCAAAAACACAAATATGGTCATAAATGCATTTAACGGTCATTCTGATTTTAATGCCCGCTATAGGAGCACCCTACTACGGCCCTCTTTCACTCAGGGCCGTCCTGGGTGCTTTATGGACTGTTTGACAAGTGCTGGAGGAGGAAATAGAGCCGTGCACCTGGTGATTGAAACCGTGCATCTGGTAACCCAAAAACACAAATATGGTCATAAATGCATTTAACGGTCATTCTGATTTTAATGCCCGCTATAGGAGCACCCTACTACGGCCCTCTTTCACTCAGGGCCGTCCTGGGTGCTTTATGGACTGTTTGACAAGTGCTGGAGGAGGAAATAGAGCCGTGCACCTGGTGATTGAAACCGTGCATCTGGTAACCCAAAAACACAAATATGGTCATAAATGCATTTAACGGTCATTCTGATTTTAATGCCCGCTATAGGAGCACCCTACTACGGCCCTCTTTCACTCAGGGCCGTCCTGGGTGCTTTATGGACTGTTTGACAAGTGCTGGAGGAGGAAATAGAGCCGTGCACCTGGTGATTGAAACCGTGCACCTGGTGATTGAAAACGTGCATCTGGTAACCCAAAAATTCAAATATGGTCCTAAATGCATTTAAGGGTCATTCTGATATTAATGCCCGCTATGGAAACACCCTACTACGGCCCTCTCTCTGTCGGGGGCGACCTGAGTGCATTATGGACACTTTGAAATTTCACGATGGATACTGATTGCTATACAAGCGGTAACCCAAAAACACAAATATGGTCATAAATGCATTTAACGGTCATTCTGATTTTAATGCCCGCTATAGGAGCACCCTACTACGGCCCTCTTTCACTCAGGGCCGTCCTGGGTGCTTTATGGACTGTTTGACAAGTGCTGGAGGAGGAAATAGAGCCGTGCACCTGGTGATTGAAACCGTGCATCTGGTAACCCAAAAACACAAATATGGTCATAAATGCATTTAACGGTCATTCTGATTTTAATGCCCGCTATAGGAGCACCCTACTACGGCCCTCTTTCACTCAGGGCCGTCCTGGGTGCTTTATGGACTGTTTGACAAGTGCTGGAGGAGGAAATAGAGCCGTGCACCTGGTGATTGAAACCGTGCACCTGGTGATTGAAAACGTGCATCTGGTAACCCAAAAATTCAAATATGGTCCTAAATGCATTTAAGGGTCATTCTGATATTAATGCCCGCTATGGAAACACCCTACTACGGCCCTCTCTCTGTCGGGGGCGACCTGAGTGCATTATGGACACTTTGAAATTTCACGATGGATACTGATTGCTATACAAGCGGTAACCCAAAAACACAAATATGGTCATAAATGCATTTAACGGTCATTCTGATTTTAATGCCCGCTATAGGAGCACCCTACTACGGCCCTCTTTCACTCAGGGCCGTCCTGGGTGCTTTATGGACTGTTTGACAAGTGCTGGAGGAGGAAATAGAGCCGTGCACCTGGTGATTGAAACCGTGCATCTGGTAACCCAAAAACACAAATATGGTCATAAATGCATTTAACGGTCATTCTGATTTTAATGCCCGCTATAGGAGCACCCTACTACGGCCCTCTTTCACTCAGGGCCGTCCTGGGTGCTTTATGGACTGTTTGACAAGTGCTGGAGGAGGAAATAGAGCCGTGCACCTGGTGATTGAAACCGTGCATCTGGTAACCCAAAAACACAAATATGGTCATAAATGCATTTAACGGTCATTCTGATTTTAATGCCCGCTATAGGAGCACCCTACTACGGCCCTCTTTCACTCAGGGCCGTCCTGGGTGCTTTATGGACTGTTTGACAAGTGCTGGAGGAGGAAATAGAGCCGTGCACCTGGTGATTGAAACCGTGCACCTGGTGATTGAAAACGTGCATCTGGTAACCCAAAAATTCAAATATGGTCCTAAATGCATTTAAGGGTCATTCTGATATTAATGCCCGCTATGGAAACACCCTACTACGGCCCTCTCTCTGTCGGGGGCGACCTGAGTGCATTATGGACACTTTGAAATTTCACGATGGATACTGATTGCTATACAAGCGGTAACCCAAAAACACAAATATGGTCATAAATGCATTTAACGGTCATTCTGATTTTAATGCCCGCTATAGGAGCACCCTACTACGGCCCTCTTTCACTCAGGGCCGTCCTGGGTGCTTTATGGACTGTTTGACAAGTGCTGGAGGAGGAAATAGAGCCGTGCACCTGGTGATTGAAACCGTGCATCTGGTAACCCAAAAACACAAATATGGTCATAAATGCATTTAACGGTCATTCTGATTTTAATGCCCGCTATAGGAGCACCCTACTACGGCCCTCTTTCACTCAGGGCCGTCCTGGGTGCTTTATGGACTGTTTGACAAGTGCTGGAGGAGGAAATAGAGCCGTGCACCTGGTGATTGAAACCGTGCATCTGGTAACCCAAAAACACAAATATGGTCATAAATGCATTTAACGGTCATTCTGATTTTAATGCCCGCTATAGGAGCACCCTACTACGGCCCTCTTTCACTCAGGGCCGTCCTGGGTGCTTTATGGACTGTTTGACAAGTGCTGGAGGAGGAAATAGAGCCGTGCACCTGGTGATTGAAACCGTGCACCTGGTGATTGAAAACGTGCATCTGGTAACCCAAAAATTCAAATATGGTCCTAAATGCATTTAAGGGTCATTCTGATATTAATGCCCGCTATGGAAACACCCTACTACGGCCCTCTCTCTGTCGGGGGCGACCTGAGTGCATTATGGACACTTTGAAATTTCACGATGGATACTGATTGCTATACAAGCGGTAACCCAAAAACACAAATATGGTCATAAATGCATTTAACGGTCATTCTGATTTTAATGCCCGCTATAGGAGCACCCTACTACGGCCCTCTTTCACTCAGGGCCGTCCTGGGTGCTTTATGGACTGTTTGACAAGTGCTGGAGGAGGAAATAGAGCCGTGCACCTGGTGATTGAAACCGTGCATCTGGTAACCCAAAAACACAAATATGGTCATAAATGCATTTAACGGTCATTCTGATTTTAATGCCCGCTATAGGAGCACCCTACTACGGCCCTCTTTCACTCAGGGCCGTCCTGGGTGCTTTATGGACTGTTTGACAAGTGCTGGAGGAGGAAATAGAGCCGTGCACCTGGTGATTGAAACCGTGCATCTGGTAACCCAAAAACACAAATATGGTCATAAATGCATTTAACGGTCATTCTGATTTTAATGCCCGCTATAGGAGCACCCTACTACGGCCCTCTTTCACTCAGGGCCGTCCTGGGTGCTTTATGGACTGTTTGACAAGTGCTGGAGGAGGAAATAGAGCCGTGCACCTGGTGATTGAAACCGTGCACCTGGTGATTGAAAACGTGCATCTGGTAACCCAAAAATTCAAATATGGTCCTAAATGCATTTAAGGGTCATTCTGATATTAATGCCCGCTATGGAAACACCCTACTACGGCCCTCTCTCTGTCGGGGGCGACCTGAGTGCATTATGGACACTTTGAAATTTCACGATGGATACTGATTGCTATACAAGCGGTAACCCAAAAACACAAATATGGTCATAAATGCATTTAACGGTCATTCTGATTTTAATGCCCGCTATAGGAGCACCCTACTACGGCCCTCTTTCACTCAGGGCCGTCCTGGGTGCTTTATGGACTGTTTGACAAGTGCTGGAGGAGGAAATAGAGCCGTGCACCTGGTGATTGAAACCGTGCATCTGGTAACCCAAAAACACAAATATGGTCATAAATGCATTTAACGGTCATTCTGATTTTAATGCCCGCTATAGGAGCACCCTACTACGGCCCTCTTTCACTCAGGGCCGTCCTGGGTGCTTTATGGACTGTTTGACAAGTGCTGGAGGAGGAAATAGAGCCGTGCACCTGGTGATTGAAACCGTGCACCTGGTGATTGAAAACGTGCATCTGGTAACCCAAAAATTCAAATATGGTCCTAAATGCATTTAAGGGTCATTCTGATATTAATGCCCGCTATGGAAACACCCTACTACGGCCCTCTCTCTGTCGGGGGCGACCTGAGTGCATTATGGACACTTTGAAATTTCACGATGGATACTGATTGCTATACAAGCGGTAACCCAAAAACACAAATATGGTCATAAATGCATTTAACGGTCATTCTGATTTTAATGCCCGCTATAGGAGCACCCTACTACGGCCCTCTTTCACTCAGGGCCGTCCTGGGTGCTTTATGGACTGTTTGACAAGTGCTGGAGGAGGAAATAGAGCCGTGCACCTGGTGATTGAAACCGTGCATCTGGTAACCCAAAAACACAAATATGGTCATAAATGCATTTAACGGTCATTCTGATTTTAATGCCCGCTATAGGAGCACCCTACTACGGCCCTCTTTCACTCAGGGCCGTCCTGGGTGCTTTATGGACTGTTTGACAAGTGCTGGAGGAGGAAATAGAGCCGTGCACCTGGTGATTGAAACCGTGCATCTGGTAACCCAAAAACACAAATATGGTCATAAATGCATTTAACGGTCATTCTGATTTTAATGCCCGCTATAGGAGCACCCTACTACGGCCCTCTTTCACTCAGGGCCGTCCTGGGTGCTTTATGGACTGTTTGACAAGTGCTGGAGGAGGAAATAGAGCCGTGCACCTGGTGATTGAAACCGTGCACCTGGTGATTGAAAACGTGCATCTGGTAACCCAAAAATTCAAATATGGTCCTAAATGCATTTAAGGGTCATTCTGATATTAATGCCCGCTATGGAAACACCCTACTACGGCCCTCTCTCTGTCGGGGGCGACCTGAGTGCATTATGGACACTTTGAAATTTCACGATGGATACTGATTGCTATACAAGCGGTAACCCAAAAACACAAATATGGTCATAAATGCATTTAACGGTCATTCTGATTTTAATGCCCGCTATAGGAGCACCCTACTACGGCCCTCTTTCACTCAGGGCCGTCCTGGGTGCTTTATGGACTGTTTGACAAGTGCTGGAGGAGGAAATAGAGCCGTGCACCTGGTGATTGAAACCGTGCATCTGGTAACCCAAAAACACAAATATGGTCATAAATGCATTTAACGGTCATTCTGATTTTAATGCCCGCTATAGGAGCACCCTACTACGGCCCTCTTTCACTCAGGGCCGTCCTGGGTGCTTTATGGACTGTTTGACAAGTGCTGGAGGAGGAAATAGAGCCGTGCACCTGGTGATTGAAACCGTGCATCTGGTAACCCAAAAACACAAATATGGTCATAAATGCATTTAACGGTCATTCTGATTTTAATGCCCGCTATAGGAGCACCCTACTACGGCCCTCTTTCACTCAGGGCCGTCCTGGGTGCTTTATGGACTGTTTGACAAGTGCTGGAGGAGGAAATAGAGCCGTGCACCTGGTGATTGAAACCGTGCACCTGGTGATTGAAAACGTGCATCTGGTAACCCAAAAATTCAAATATGGTCCTAAATGCATTTAAGGGTCATTCTGATATTAATGCCCGCTATGGAAACACCCTACTACGGCCCTCTCTCTGTCGGGGGCGACCTGAGTGCATTATGGACACTTTGAAATTTCACGATGGATACTGATTGCTATACAAGCGGTAACCCAAAAACACAAATATGGTCATAAATGCATTTAACGGTCATTCTGATTTTAATGCCCGCTATAGGAGCACCCTACTACGGCCCTCTTTCACTCAGGGCCGTCCTGGGTGCTTTATGGACTGTTTGACAAGTGCTGGAGGAGGAAATAGAGCCGTGCACCTGGTGATTGAAACCGTGCATCTGGTAACCCAAAAACACAAATATGGTCATAAATGCATTTAACGGTCATTCTGATTTTAATGCCCGCTATAGGAGCACCCTACTACGGCCCTCTTTCACTCAGGGCCGTCCTGGGTGCTTTATGGACTGTTTGACAAGTGCTGGAGGAGGAAATAGAGCCGTGCACCTGGTGATTGAAACCGTGCATCTGGTAACCCAAAAACACAAATATGGTCATAAATGCATTTAACGGTCATTCTGATTTTAATGCCCGCTATAGGAGCACCCTACTACGGCCCTCTTTCACTCAGGGCCGTCCTGGGTGCTTTATGGACTGTTTGACAAGTGCTGGAGGAGGAAATAGAGCCGTGCACCTGGTGATTGAAACCGTGCACCTGGTGATTGAAAACGTGCATCTGGTAACCCAAAAATTCAAATATGGTCCTAAATGCATTTAAGGGTCATTCTGATATTAATGCCCGCTATGGAAACACCCTACTACGGCCCTCTCTCTGTCGGGGGCGACCTGAGTGCATTATGGACACTTTGAAATTTCACGATGGATACTGATTGCTATACAAGCGGTAACCCAAAAACACAAATATGGTCATAAATGCATTTAACGGTCATTCTGATTTTAATGCCCGCTATAGGAGCACCCTACTACGGCCCTCTTTCACTCAGGGCCGTCCTGGGTGCTTTATGGACTGTTTGACAAGTGCTGGAGGAGGAAATAGAGCCGTGCACCTGGTGATTGAAACCGTGCATCTGGTAACCCAAAAACACAAATATGGTCATAAATGCATTTAACGGTCATTCTGATTTTAATGCCCGCTATAGGAGCACCCTACTACGGCCCTCTTTCACTCAGGGCCGTCCTGGGTGCTTTATGGACTGTTTGACAAGTGCTGGAGGAGGAAATAGAGCCGTGCACCTGGTGATTGAAACCGTGCACCTGGTGATTGAAAACGTGCATCTGGTAACCCAAAAATTCAAATATGGTCCTAAATGCATTTAAGGGTCATTCTGATATTAATGCCCGCTATGGAAACACCCTACTACGGCCCTCTCTCTGTCGGGGGCGACCTGAGTGCATTATGGACACTTTGAAATTTCACGATGGATACTGATTGCTATACAAGCGGTAACCCAAAAACACAAATATGGTCATAAATGCATTTAACGGTCATTCTGATTTTAATGCCCGCTATAGGAGCACCCTACTACGGCCCTCTTTCACTCAGGGCCGTCCTGGGTGCTTTATGGACTGTTTGACAAGTGCTGGAGGAGGAAATAGAGCCGTGCACCTGGTGATTGAAACCGTGCATCTGGTAACCCAAAAACACAAATATGGTCATAAATGCATTTAACGGTCATTCTGATTTTAATGCCCGCTATAGGAGCACCCTACTACGGCCCTCTTTCACTCAGGGCCGTCCTGGGTGCTTTATGGACTGTTTGACAAGTGCTGGAGGAGGAAATAGAGCCGTGCACCTGGTGATTGAAACCGTGCATCTGGTAACCCAAAAACACAAATATGGTCATAAATGCATTTAACGGTCATTCTGATTTTAATGCCCGCTATAGGAGCACCCTACTACGGCCCTCTTTCACTCAGGGCCGTCCTGGGTGCTTTATGGACTGTTTGACAAGTGCTGGAGGAGGAAATAGAGCCGTGCACCTGGTGATTGAAACCGTGCACCTGGTGATTGAAAACGTGCATCTGGTAACCCAAAAATTCAAATATGGTCCTAAATGCATTTAAGGGTCATTCTGATATTAATGCCCGCTATGGAAACACCCTACTACGGCCCTCTCTCTGTCGGGGGCGACCTGAGTGCATTATGGACACTTTGAAATTTCACGATGGATACTGATTGCTATACAAGCGGTAACCCAAAAACACAAATATGGTCATAAATGCATTTAACGGTCATTCTGATTTTAA
Source organism: Oncorhynchus kisutch (assembly GCF_002021735.2). Lineage (NCBI taxonomy): Eukaryota > Metazoa > Chordata > Actinopteri > Salmoniformes > Salmonidae > Oncorhynchus > Oncorhynchus kisutch. The sequence goes on from NW_022262422.1 coordinate 85,906, forward strand.
TGCCCGCTATAGGAGCACCCTACTACGGCCCTCTTTCACTCAGGGCCGTCCTGGGTGCTTTATGGACTGTTTGACAAGTGCTGGAGGAGGAAATAGAGCCGTGCACCTGGTGATTGAAACCGTGCATCTGGTAACCCAAAAACACAAATATGGTCATAAATGCATTTAACGGTCATTCTGATTTTAATGCCCGCTATAGGAGCACCCTACTACGGCCCTCTTTCACTCAGGGCCGTCCTGGGTGCTTTATGGACTGTTTGACAAGTGCTGGAGGAGGAAATAGAGCCGTGCACCTGGTGATTGAAACCGTGCACCTGGTGATTGAAAACGTGCATCTGGTAACCCAAAAATTCAAATATGGTCCTAAATGCATTTAAGGGTCATTCTGATATTAATGCCCGCTATGGAAACACCCTACTACGGCCCTCTCTCTGTCGGGGGCGACCTGAGTGCATTATGGACACTTTGAAATTTCACGATGGATACTGATTGCTATACAAGCGGTAACCCAAAAACACAAATATGGTCATAAATGCATTTAACGGTCATTCTGATTTTAATGCCCGCTATAGGAGCACCCTACTACGGCCCTCTTTCACTCAGGGCCGTCCTGGGTGCTTTATGGACTGTTTGACAAGTGCTGGAGGAGGAAATAGAGCCGTGCACCTGGTGATTGAAACCGTGCATCTGGTAACCCAAAAACACAAATATGGTCATAAATGCATTTAACGGTCATTCTGATTTTAATGCCCGCTATAGGAGCACCCTACTACGGCCCTCTTTCACTCAGGGCCGTCCTGGGTGCTTTATGGACTGTTTGACAAGTGCTGGAGGAGGAAATAGAGCCGTGCACCTGGTGATTGAAACCGTGCACCTGGTGATTGAAAACGTGCATCTGGTAACCCAAAAATTCAAATATGGTCCTAAATGCATTTAAGGGTCATTCTGATATTAATGCCCGCTATGGAAACACCCTACTACGGCCCTCTCTCTGTCGGGGGCGACCTGAGTGCATTATGGACACTTTGAAATTTCACGATGGATACTGATTGCTATACAAGCGGTAACCCAAAAACACAAATATGGTCATAAATGCATTTAACGGTCATTCTGATTTTAATGCCCGCTATAGGAGCACCCTACTACGGCCCTCTTTCACTCAGGGCCGTCCTGGGTGCTTTATGGACTGTTTGACAAGTGCTGGAGGAGGAAATAGAGCCGTGCACCTGGTGATTGAAACCGTGCACCTGGTGATGAAAACGTGCATCTGGTAACCCAAAAATTCAAATATGGTCATAAATGCATTTAACGGTCATTCTGATTTTAATGCCCGCTATGGAGCACCCTACTACGGCCCTCTCTCACTCGGGGCGTCCTGAGTGCATTATGGACACTTTGAAAGTGCACGATGATACTGGTGCTATACAAGCGGTAACCCAAAAACACAAATATGGTCATAAATGCATTTAACGGTCATTCTGATTTTAATGCCCGCTATAGGAGCACCCTACTACGGCCCTCTTTCACTCAGGGCCGTCCTGGGTGCTTTATGGACTGTTTGACAAGTGCTGGAGGAGGAAATAGAGCCGTGCACCTGGTGATTGAAACCGTGCATCTGGTAACCCAAAAACACAAATATGGTCATAAATGCATTTAACGGTCATTCTGATTTTAATGCCCGCTATAGGAGCACCCTACTACGGCCCTCTTTCACTCAGGGCCGTCCTGGGTGCTTTATGGACTGTTTGACAAGTGCTGGAGGAGGAAATAGAGCCGTGCACCTGGTGATTGAAACCGTGCATCTGGTAACCCAAAAACACAAATATGGTCATAAATGCATTTAACGGTCATTCTGATTTTAATGCCCGCTATAGGAGCACCCTACTACGGCCCTCTTTCACTCAGGGCCGTCCTGGGTGCTTTATGGACTGTTTGACAAGTGCTGGAGGAGGAAATAGAGCCGTGCACCTGGTGATTGAAACCGTGCACCTGGTGATTGAAAACGTGCATCTGGTAACCAAAAATTCAAATATGGTCCTAAATGCATTTAAGGGTCATTCTGATATTAATGCCCGCTATGGAAACACCCTACTACGGCCCTCTCTCTGTCGGGGCGACCTGAGTGCATTATGGACACTTTGAAATTTCACGATGGATACTGATTGCTATACAAGCGGTAACCCAAAAACACAAATATGGTCATAAATGCATTTAACGGTCATTCTGATTTTAATGCCCGCTATAGGAGCACCCTACTACGGCCCTCTTTCACTCAGGGCCGTCCTGGGTGCTTTATGGACTGTTTGACAAGTGCTGGAGGAGGAAATAGAGCCGTGCACCTGGTGATTGAAACCGTGCATCTGGTAACCCAAAAACACAAATATGGTCATAAATGCATTTAACGGTCATTCTGATTTTAATGCCCGCTATAGGAGCACCCTACTACGGCCCTCTTTCACTCAGGGCCGTCCTGGGTGCTTTATGGACTGTTTGACAAGTGCTGGAGGAGGAAATAGAGCCGTGCACCTGGTGATTGAAACCGTGCATCTGGTAACCCAAAAACACAAATATGGTCATAAATGCATTTAACGGTCATTCTGATTTTAATGCCCGCTATAGGAGCACCCTACTACGGCCCTCTTTCACTCAGGGCCGTCCTGGGTGCTTTATGGACTGTTTGACAAGTGCTGGAGGAGGAAATAGAGCCGTGCACCTGGTGATTGAAACCGTGCACCTGGTGATTGAAAACGTGCATCTGGTAACCCAAAAATTCAAATATGGTCCTAAATGCATTTAAGGGTCATTCTGATATTAATGCCCGCTATGGAAACACCCTACTACGGCCCTCTCTCTGTCGGGGCGACCTGAGTGCATTATGGACACTTTGAAATTTCACGATGGATACTGATTGCTATACAAGCGGTAACCCAAAACACAAATATGGTCATAAATGCATTTAACGGTCATTCTGATTTTAATGCCCGCTATAGGAGCACCCTACTACGGCCCTCTTTCACTCAGGGCCGTCCTGGGTGCTTTATGGACTGTTTGACAAGTGCTGGAGGAGGAAATAGAGCCGTGCACCTGGTGATTGAAACCGTGCATCTGGTAACCCAAAAACACAAATATGGTCATAAATGCATTTAACGGTCATTCTGATTTTAATGCCCGCTATAGGAGCACCCTACTACGGCCCTCTTTCACTCAGGGCCGTCCTGGGTGCTTTATGGACTGTTTGACAAGTGCTGGAGGAGGAAATAGAGCCGTGCACCTGGTGATTGAAACCGTGCATCTGGTAACCCAAAACACAAATATGGTCATAAATGCATTTAACGGTCATTCTGATTTTAATGCCCGCTATAGGAGCACCCTACTACGGCCCTCTTTCACTCAGGGCCGTCCTGGGTGCTTTATGGACTGTTTGACAAGTGCTGGAGGAGGAAATAGAGCCGTGCACCTGGTGATTGAAACCGTGCACCTGGTGATTGAAAACGTGCATCTGGTAACCCAAAAATTCAAATATGGTCCTAAATGCATTTAAGGGTCATTCTGATATTAATGCCCGCTATGGAAACACCCTACTACGGCCCTCTCTCTGTCGGGGGCGACCTGAGTGCATTATGGACACTTTGAAATTTCACGATGGATACTGATTGCTATACAAGCGGTAACCCAAAAACACAAATATGGTCATAAATGCATTTAACGGTCATTCTGATTTTAATGCCCGCTATAGGAGCACCCTACTACGGCCCTCTTTCACTCAGGGCCGTCCTGGGTGCTTTATGGACTGTTTGACAAGTGCTGGAGGAGGAAATAGAGCCGTGCACCTGGTGATTGAAACCGTGCATCTGGTAACCCAAAAACACAAATATGGTCATAAATGCATTTAACGGTCATTCTGATTTTAATGCCCGCTATAGGAGCACCCTACTACGGCCCTCTTTCACTCAGGGCCGTCCTGGGTGCTTTATGGACTGTTTGACAAGTGCTGGAGGAGGAAATAGAGCCGTGCACCTGGTGATTGAAACCGTGCATCTGGTAACCCAAAAACACAAATATGGTCATAAATGCATTTAACGGTCATTCTGATTTTAATGCCCGCTATAGGAGCACCCTACTACGGCCCTCTTTCACTCAGGGCCGTCCTGGGTGCTTTATGGACTGTTTGACAAGTGCTGGAGGAGGAAATAGAGCCGTGCACCTGGTGATTGAAACCGTGCACCTGGTGATTGAAAACGTGCATCTGGTAACCCAAAAATTCAAATATGGTCCTAAATGCATTTAAGGGTCATTCTGATATTAATGCCCGCTATGGAAACACCCTACTACGGCCCTCTCTCTGTCGGGGGCGACCTGAGTGCATTATGGACACTTTGAAATTTCACGATGGATACTGATTGCTATACAAGCGGTAACCCAAAAACACAAATATGGTCATAAATGCATTTAACGGTCATTCTGATTTTAATGCCCGCTATAGGAGCACCCTACTACGGCCCTCTTTCACTCAGGGCCGTCCTGGGTGCTTTATGGACTGTTTGACAAGTGCTGGAGGAGGAAATAGAGCCGTGCACCTGGTGATTGAAACCGTGCATCTGGTAACCCAAAAACACAAATATGGTCATAAATGCATTTAACGGTCATTCTGATTTTAATGCCCGCTATAGGAGCACCCTACTACGGCCCTCTTTCACTCAGGGCCGTCCTGGGTGCTTTATGGACTGTTTGACAAGTGCTGGAGGAGGAAATAGAGCCGTGCACCTGGTGATTGAAACCGTGCACCTGGTGATTGAAAACGTGCATCTGGTAACCCAAAAATTCAAATATGGTCCTAAATGCATTTAAGGGTCATTCTGATATTAATGCCCGCTATGGAAACACCCTACTACGGCCCTCTCTCTGTCGGGGGCGACCTGAGTGCATTATGGACACTTTGAAATTTCACGATGGATACTGATTGCTATACAAGCGGTAACCCAAAAACACAAATATGGTCATAAATGCATTTAACGGTCATTCTGATTTTAATGCCCGCTATAGGAGCACCCTACTACGGCCCTCTTTCACTCAGGGCCGTCCTGGGTGCTTTATGGACTGTTTGACAAGTGCTGGAGGAGGAAATAGAGCCGTGCACCTGGTGATTGAAACCGTGCATCTGGTAACCCAAAAACACAAATATGGTCATAAATGCATTTAACGGTCATTCTGATTTTAATGCCCGCTATAGGAGCACCCTACTACGGCCCTCTTTCACTCAGGGCCGTCCTGGGTGCTTTATGGACTGTTTGACAAGTGCTGGAGGAGGAAATAGAGCCGTGCACCTGGTGATTGAAACCGTGCATCTGGTAACCCAAAAACACAAATATGGTCATAAATGCATTTAACGGTCATTCTGATTTTAATGCCCGCTATAGGAGCACCCTACTACGGCCCTCTTTCACTCAGGGCCGTCCTGGGTGCTTTATGGACTGTTTGACAAGTGCTGGAGGAGGAAATAGAGCCGTGCACCTGGTGATTGAAACCGTGCACCTGGTGATTGAAAACGTGCATCTGGTAACCCAAAAATTCAAATATGGTCCTAAATGCATTTAAGGGTCATTCTGATATTAATGCCCGCTATGGAAACACCCTACTACGGCCCTCTCTCTGTCGGGGGCGACCTGAGTGCATTATGGACACTTTGAAATTTCACGATGGATACTGATTGCTATACAAGCGGTAACCCAAAAACACAAATATGGTCATAAATGCATTTAACGGTCATTCTGATTTTAATGCCCGCTATAGGAGCACCCTACTACGGCCCTCTTTCACTCAGGGCCGTCCTGGGTGCTTTATGGACTGTTTGACAAGTGCTGGAGGAGGAAATAGAGCCGTGCACCTGGTGATTGAAACCGTGCACCTGGTGATTGAAAACGTGCATCTGGTAACCCAAAAATTCAAATATGGTCCTAAATGCATTTAAGGGTCATTCTGATTTTAATGCCCGCTATGGAAACACCCTACTACGGCCCTCTCTCTGTCGGGGGCGACCTGAGTGCATTATGGACACTTTGAAATTTCACGATGGATACTGATTGCTATACAAGCGGTAACCCAAAAACACAAATATGGTCATAAATGCATTTAACGGTCATTCTGATTTTAATGCCCGCTATAGGAGCACCCTACTACGGCCCTCTTTCACTCAGGGCCGTCCTGGGTGCTTTATGGACTGTTTGACAAGTGCTGGAGGAGGAAATAGAGCCGTGCACCTGGTGATTGAAACCGTGCACCTGGTGATTGAAAACGTGCATCTGGTAACCCAAAAATTCAAATATGGTCCTAAATGCATTTAAGGGTCATTCTGATATTAATGCCCGCTATGGAAACACCCTACTACGGCCCTCTCTCTGTCGGGCGACCTGAGTGCATTATGGACACTTTGAAATTTCACGATGGATACTGATTGCTATACAAGCGGTAACCCAAAAACACAAATATGGTCATAAATGCATTTAACGGTCATTCTGATTTTAATGCCCGCTATAGGAGCACCCTACTACGGCCCTCTTTCACTCAGGGCCGTCCTGGGTGCTTTATGGACTGTTTGACAAGTGCTGGAGGAGGAAATAGAGCCGTGCACCTGGTGATTGAAACCGTGCATCTGGTAACCCAAAAACACAAATATGGTCATAAATGCATTTAACGGTCATTCTGATTTTAATGCCCGCTATAGGAGCACCCTACTACGGCCCTCTTTCACTCAGGGCCGTCCTGGGTGCTTTATGGACTGTTTGACAAGTGCTGGAGGAGGAAATAGAGCCGTGCACCTGGTGATTGAAACCGTGCACCTGGTGATTGAAAACGTGCATCTGGTAACCCAAAAATTCAAATATGGTCCTAAATGCATTTAAGGGTCATTCTGATATTAATGCCCGCTATGGAAACACCCTACTACGGCCCTCTCTCTGTCGGGGGCGACCTGAGTGCATTATGGACACTTTGAAATTTCACGATGGATACTGATTGCTATACAATCGGTAACCCAAAAACACAAATATGGTCATAAATGCATTTAACGGTCATTCTGATTTTAATGCCCGCTATAGGAGCACCCTACTACGGCCCTCTTTCACTCAGGGCCGTCCTGGGTGCTTTATGGACTGTTTGACAAGTGCTGGAGGAGGAAATAGAGCCGTGCACCTGGTGATTGAAACCGTGCACCTGGTGATTGAAAACGTGCATCTGGTAACCCAAAAATTCAAATATGGTCCTAAATGCATTTAAGGGTCATTCTGATATTAATGCCCGCTATGGAAACACCCTACTACGGCCCTCTCTCTGTCGGGGGCGACCTGAGTGCATTATGGACACTTTGAAATTTCACGATGGATACTGATTGCTATACAAGCGGTAACCCAAAAACACAAATATGGTCATAAATGCATTTAACGGTCATTCTGATTTTAATGCCCGCTATAGGAGCACCCTACTACGGCCCTCTTTCACTCAGGGCCGTCCTGGGTGCTTTATGGACTGTTTGACAAGTGCTGGAGGAGGAAATAGAGCCGTGCACCTGGTGATTGAAACCGTGCATCTGGTAACCCAAAAACACAAAATATGGTCATAAATGCATTTAACGGTCATTCTGATTTTAATGCCCGCTATAGGAGCACCCTACTACGGCCCTCTTTCACTCAGGGCCGTCCTGGGTGCTTTATGGACTGTTTGACAAGTGCTGGAGGAGGAAATAGAGCCGTGCACCTGGTGATTGAAACCGTGCACCTGGTGATTGAAAACGTGCATCTGGTAACCCAAAATTCAAATATGGTCCTAAATGCATTTAAGGGTCATTCTGATATTAATGCCCGCTATGGAAACACCCTACTACGGCCCTCTCTCTGTCGGGGGCGACCTGAGTGCATTATGGACACTTTGAAATTTCACGATGGATACTGATTGCTATACAAGCGGTAACCCAAAAACACAAATATGGTCATAAATGCATTTAACGGTCATTCTGATTTTAATGCCCGCTATAGGAGCACCCTACTACGGCCCTCTTTCACTCAGGGCCGTCCTGGGTGCTTTATGGACTGTTTGACAAGTGCTGGAGGAGGAAATAGAGCCGTGCACCTGGTGATTGAAACCGTGCATCTGGTAACCCAAAAACACAAATATGGTCATAAATGCATTTAACGGTCATTCTGATTTTAATGCCCGCTATAGGAGCACCCTACTACGGCCCTCTTTCACTCAGGGCCGTCCTGGGTGCTTTATGGACTGTTTGACAAGTGCTGGAGGAGGAAATAGAGCCGTGCACCTGGTGATTGAAACCGTGCATCTGGTAACCCAAAAACACAAATATGGTCATAAATGCATTTAACGGTCATTCTGATTTTAATGCCCGCTATAGGAGCACCCTACTACGGCCCTCTTTCACTCAGGGCCGTCCTGGGTGCTTTATGGACTGTTTGACAAGTGCTGGAGGAGGAAATAGAGCCGTGCACCTGGTGATTGAAACCGTGCACCTGGTGATTGAAAACGTGCATCTGGTAACCCAAAAATTCAAATATGGTCCTAAATGCATTTAAGGGTCATTCTGATATTAATGCCCGCTATGGAAACACCCTACTACGGCCCTCTCTCTGTCGGGGGCGACCTGAGTGCATTATGGACACTTTGAAATTTCACGATGGATACTGATTGCTATACAAGCGGTAACCCAAAAACACAAATATGGTCATAAATGCATTTAACGGTCATTCTGATTTTAATGCCCGCTATAGGAGCACCCTACTACGGCCCTCTTTCACTCAGGGCCGTCCTGGGTGCTTTATGGACTGTTTGACAAGTGCTGGAGGAGGAAATAGAGCCGTGCACCTGGTGATTGAAACCGTGCATCTGGTAACCCAAAAACACAAATATGGTCATAAATGCATTTAACGGTCATTCTGATTTTAATGCCCGCTATAGGAGCACCCTACTACGGCCCTCTTTCACTCAGGGCCGTCCTGGGTGCTTTATGGACTGTTTGACAAGTGCTGGAGGAGGAAATAGAGCCGTGCACCTGGTGATTGAAACCGTGCACCTGGTGATTGAAAACGTGCATCTGGTAACCCAAAAATTCAAATATGGTCCTAAATGCATTTAAGGGTCATTCTGATATTAATGCCCGCTATGGAAACACCCTACTACGGCCCTCTCTCTGTCGGGGGCGACCTGAGTGCATTATGGACACTTTGAAATTTCACGATGGATACTGATTGCTATACAAGCGGTAACCCAAAAACACAAATATGGTCATAAATGCATTTAACGGTCATTCTGATTTTAATGCCCGCTATAGGAGCACCCTACTACGGCCCTCTTTCACTCAGGGCCGTCCTGGGTGCTTTATGGACTGTTTGACAAGTGCTGGAGGAGGAAATAGAGCCGTGCACCTGGTGATTGAAACCGTGCATCTGGTAACCCAAAAACACAAATATGGTCATAAATGCATTTAACGGTCATTCTGATTTTAATGCCCGCTATAGGAGCACCCTACTACGGCCCTCTTTCACTCAGGGCCGTCCTGGGTGCTTTATGGACTGTTTGACAAGTGCTGGAGGAGGAAATAGAGCCGTGCACCTGGTGATTGAAACCGTGCATCTGGTAACCCAAAACACAAATATGGTCATAAATGCATTTAACGGTCATTCTGATTTTAATGCCCGCTATAGGAGCACCCTACTACGGCCCTCTTTCACTCAGGGCCGTCCTGGGTGCTTTATGGACTGTTTGACAAGTGCTGGAGGAGGAAATAGAGCCGTGCACCTGGTGATTGAAACCGTGCACCTGGTGATTGAAAACGTGCATCTGGTAACCCAAAAATTCAAATATGGTCCTAAATGCATTTAAGGGTCATTCTGATATTAATGCCCGCTATGGAAACACCCTACTACGGCCCTCTCTCTGTCGGGGGCGACCTGAGTGCATTATGGACACTTTGAAATTTCACGATGGATACTGATTGCTATACAAGCGGTAACCCAAAAACACAAATATGGTCATAAATGCATTTAACGGTCATTCTGATTTTAATGCCCGCTATAGGAGCACCCTACTACGGCCCTCTTTCACTCAGGGCCGTCCTGGGTGCTTTATGGACTGTTTGACAAGTGCTGGAGGAGGAAATAGAGCCGTGCACCTGGTGATTGAAACCGTGCATCTGGTAACCCAAAAACACAAATATGGTCATAAATGCATTTAACGGTCATTCTGATTTTAATGCCCGCTATAGGAGCACCCTACTACGGCCCTCTTTCACTCAGGGCCGTCCTGGGTGCTTTATGGACTGTTTGACAAGTGCTGGAGGAGGAAATAGAGCCGTGCACCTGGTGATTGAAACCGTGCATCTGGTAACCCAAAAACACAAATATGGTCATAAATGCATTTAACGGTCATTCTGATTTTAATGCCCGCTATAGGAGCACCCTACTACGGCCCTCTTTCACTCAGGGCCGTCCTGGGTGCTTTATGGACTGTTTGACAAGTGCTGGAGGAGGAAATAGAGCCGTGCACCTGGTGATTGAAACCGTGCACCTGGTGATTGAAAACGTGCATCTGGTAACCCAAAAATTCAAATATGGTCCTAAATGCATTTAAGGGTCATTCTGATATTAATGCCCGCTATGGAAACACCCTACTACGGCCCTCTCTCTGTCGGGGGCGACCTGAGTGCATTATGGACACTTTGAAATTTCACGATGGATACTGATTGCTATACAAGCGGTAACCCAAAAACACAAATATGGTCATAAATGCATTTAACGGTCATTCTGATTTTAATGCCCGCTATAGGAGCACCCTACTACGGCCCTCTTTCACTCAGGGCCGTCCTGGGTGCTTTATGGACTGTTTGACAAGTGCTGGAGGAGGAAATAGAGCCGTGCACCTGGTGATTGAAACCGTGCATCTGGTAACCCAAAAACACAAATATGGTCATAAATGCATTTAACGGTCATTCTGATTTTAATGCCCGCTATAGGAGCACCCTACTACGGCCCTCTTTCACTCAGGGCCGTCCTGGGTGCTTTATGGACTGTTTGACAAGTGCTGGAGGAGGAAATAGAGCCGTGCACCTGGTGATTGAAACCGTGCACCTGGTGATTGAAAACGTGCATCTGGTAACCCAAAAATTCAAATATGGTCCTAAATGCATTTAAGGGTCATTCTGATATTAATGCCCGCTATGGAAACACCCTACTACGGCCCTCTCTCTGTCGGGGGCGACCTGAGTGCATTATGGACACTTTGAAATTTCACGATGGATACTGATTGCTATACAAGCGGTAACCCAAAAACACAAATATGGTCATAAATGCATTTAACGGTCATTCTGATTTTAATGCCCGCTATAGGAGCACCCTACTACGGCCCTCTTTCACTCAGGGCCGTCCTGGGTGCTTTATGGACTGTTTGACAAGTGCTGGAGGAGGAAATAGAGCCGTGCACCTGGTGATTGAAACCGTGCATCTGGTAACCCAAAAACACAAATATGGTCATAAATGCATTTAACGGTCATTCTGATTTTAATGCCCGCTATAGGAGCACCCTACTACGGCCCTCTTTCACTCAGGGCCGTCCTGGGTGCTTTATGGACTGTTTGACAAGTGCTGGAGGAGGAAATAGAGCCGTGCACCTGGTGATTGAAACCGTGCATCTGGTAACCCAAAAACACAAATATGGTCATAAATGCATTTAACGGTCATTCTGATTTTAATGCCCGCTATAGGAGCACCCTACTACGGCCCTCTTTCACTCAGGGCCGTCCTGGGTGCTTTATGGACTGTTTGACAAGTGCTGGAGGAGGAAATAGAGCCGTGCACCTGGTGATTGAAACCGTGCACCTGGTGATTGAAAACGTGCATCTGGTAACCCAAAAATTCAAATATGGTCCTAAATGCATTTAAGGGTCATTCTGATATTAATGCCCGCTATGGAAACACCCTACTACGGCCCTCTCTCTGTCGGGGGCGACCTGAGTGCATTATGGACACTTTGAAATTTCACGATGGATACTGATTGCTATACAAGCGGTAACCCAAAAACACAAATATGGTCATAAATGCATTTAACGGTCATTCTGATTTTAATGCCCGCTATAGGAGCACCCTACTACGGCCCTCTTTCACTCAGGGCCGTCCTGGGTGCTTTATGGACTGTTTGACAAGTGCTGGAGGAGGAAATAGAGCCGTGCACCTGGTGATTGAAACCGTGCATCTGGTAACCCAAAAACACAAATATGGTCATAAATGCATTTAACGGTCATTCTGATTTTAATGCCCGCTATAGGAGCACCCTACTACGGCCCTCTTTCACTCAGGGCCGTCCTGGGTGCTTTATGGACTGTTTGACAAGTGCTGGAGGAGGAAATAGAGCCGTGCACCTGGTGATTGAAACCGTGCACCTGGTGATTGAAAACGTGCATCTGGTAACCCAAAAATTCAAATATGGTCCTAAATGCATTTAAGGGTCATTCTGATATTAATGCCCGCTATGGAAACACCCTACTACGGCCCTCTCTCTGTCGGGGGCGACCTGAGTGCATTATGGACACTTTGAAATTTCACGATGGATACTGATTGCTATACAAGCGGTAACCCAAAAACACAAATATGGTCATAAATGCATTTAACGGTCATTCTGATTTTAATGCCCGCTATAGGAGCACCCTACTACGGCCCTCTTTCACTCAGGGCCGTCCTGGGTGCTTTATGGACTGTTTGACAAGTGCTGGAGGAGGAAATAGAGCCGTGCACCTGGTGATTGAAACCGTGCATCTGGTAACCCAAAAACACAAATATGGTCATAAATGCATTTAACGGTCATTCTGATTTTAATGCCCGCTATAGGAGCACCCTACTACGGCCCTCTTTCACTCAGGGCCGTCCTGGGTGCTTTATGGACTGTTTGACAAGTGCTGGAGGAGGAAATAGAGCCGTGCACCTGGTGATTGAAACCGTGCATCTGGTAACCCAAAAACACAAATATGGTCATAAATGCATTTAACGGTCATTCTGATTTTAATGCCCGCTATAGGAGCACCCTACTACGGCCCTCTTTCACTCAGGGCCGTCCTGGGTGCTTTATGGACTGTTTGACAAGTGCTGGAGGAGGAAATAGAGCCGTGCACCTGGTGATTGAAACCGTGCACCTGGTGATTGAAAACGTGCATCTGGTAACCCAAAAATTCAAATATGGTCCTAAATGCATTTAAGGGTCATTCTGATATTAATGCCCGCTATGGAAACACCCTACTACGGCCCTCTCTCTGTCGGGGGCGACCTGAGTGCATTATGGACACTTTGAAATTTCACGATGGATACTGATTGCTATACAAGCGGTAACCCAAAAACACAAATATGGTCATAAATGCATTTAACGGTCATTCTGATTTTAATGCCCGCTATAGGAGCACCCTACTACGGCCCTCTTTCACTCAGGGCCGTCCTGGGTGCTTTATGGACTGTTTGACAAGTGCTGGAGGAGGAAATAGAGCCGTGCACCTGGTGATTGAAACCGTGCATCTGGTAACCCAAAAACACAAATATGGTCATAAATGCATTTAACGGTCATTCTGATTTTAATGCCCGCTATAGGAGCACCCTACTACGGCCCTCTTTCACTCAGGGCCGTCCTGGGTGCTTTATGGACTGTTTGACAAGTGCTGGAGGAGGAAATAGAGCCGTGCACCTGGTGATTGAAACCGTGCATCTGGTAACCCAAAAACACAAATATGGTCATAAATGCATTTAACGGTCATTCTGATTTTAATGCCCGCTATAGGAGCACCCTACTACGGCCCTCTTTCACTCAGGGCCGTCCTGGGTGCTTTATGGACTGTTTGACAAGTGCTGGAGGAGGAAATAGAGCCGTGCACCTGGTGATTGAAACCGTGCACCTGGTGATTGAAAACGTGCATCTGGTAACCCAAAAATTCAAATATGGTCCTAAATGCATTTAAGGGTCATTCTGATATTAATGCCCGCTATGGAAACACCCTACTACGGCCCTCTCTCTCGGGCCGACCTGAGTGCATTATGGACACTTTGAAATTTCACGATGGATACTGATTGCTATACAAGCGGTAACCCAAAAACACAAATATGGTCATAAATGCATTTAACGGTCATTCTGATTTTAATGCCCGCTATAGGAGCACCCTACTACGGCCCTCTTTCACTCAGGGCCGTCCTGGGTGCTTTATGGACTGTTTGACAAGTGCTGGAGGAGGAAATAGAGCCGTGCACCTGGTGATTGAAACCGTGCATCTGGTAACCCAAACACAAATATGGTCATAAATGCATTTAACGGTCATTCTGATTTTAATGCCCGCTATAGGAGCACCCTACTACGGCCCTCTTTCACTCAGGGCCGTCCTGGGTGCTTTATGGACTGTTTGACAAGTGCTGGAGGAGGAAATAGAGCCGTGCACCTGGTGATTGAAACCGTGCATCTGGTAACCCAAAAACACAAATATGGTCATAAATGCATTTAACGGTCATTCTGATTTTAATGCCCGCTATAGGAGCACCCTACTACGGCCCTCTTTCACTCAGGGCCGTCCTGGGTGCTTTATGGACTGTTTGACAAGTGCTGGAGGAGGAAATAGAGCCGTGCACCTGGTGATTGAAACCGTGCATCTGGTAACCCAAAAACACAAATATGGTCATAAATGCATTTAACGGTCATTCTGATTTTAATGCCCGCTATAGGAGCACCCTACTACGGCCCTCTTTCACTCAGGGCCGTCCTGGGTGCTTTATGGACTGTTTGACAAGTGCTGGAGGAGGAAATAGAGCCGTGCACCTGGTGATTGAAACCGTGCACCTGGTGATTGAAAACGTGCATCTGGTAACCCAAAAATTCAAATATGGTCCTAAATGCATTTAAGGTCATTCTGATATTAATGCCCGCTATGGAAACACCCTACTACGGCCCTCTCTCTGTCGGGGGCGACCTGAGTGCATTATGGACACTTTGAAATTTCACGATGGATACTGATTGCTATACAAGCGGTAACCCAAAAACACAAATATGGTCATAAATGCATTTAACGGTCATTCTGATTTTAATGCCCGCTATAGGAGCACCCTACTACGGCCCTCTTTCACTCAGGGCCGTCCTGGGTGCTTTATGGACTGTTTGACAAGTGCTGGAGGAGGAAATAGAGCCGTGCACCTGGTGATTGAAACCGTGCATCTGGTAACCCAAAAACACAAATATGGTCATAAATGCATTTAACGGTCATTCTGATTTTAATGCCCGCTATAGGAGCACCCTACTACGGCCCTCTTTCACTCAGGGCCGTCCTGGGTGCTTTATGGACTGTTTGACAAGTGCTGGAGGAGGAAATAGAGCCGTGCACCTGGTGATTGAAACCGTGCATCTGGTAACCCAAAAACACAAATATGGTCATAAATGCATTTAACGGTCATTCTGATTTTAATGCCCGCTATAGGAGCACCCTACTACGGCCCTCTTTCACTCAGGGCCGTCCTGGGTGCTTTATGGACTGTTTGACAAGTGCTGGAGGAGGAAATAGAGCCGTGCACCTGGTGATTGAAACCGTGCACCTGGTGATTGAAAACGTGCATCTGGTAACCCAAAAATTCAAATATGGTCCTAAATGCATTTAAGGGTCATTCTGATATTAATGCCCGCTATGGAAACACCCTACTACGGCCCTCTCTCTGTCGGGGGCGACCTGAGTGCATTATGGACACTTTGAAATTTCACGATGGATACTGATTGCTATACAAGCGGTAACCCAAAACACAAATATGGTCATAAATGCATTTAACGGTCATTCTGATTTTAATGCCCGCTATAGGAGCACCCTACTACGGCCCTCTTTCACTCAGGGCCGTCCTGGGTGCTTTATGGACTGTTTGACAAGTGCTGGAGGAGGAAATAGAGCCGTGCACCTGGTGATTGAAACCGTGCATCTGGTAACCCAAAAACACAAATATGGTCATAAATGCATTTAACGGTCATTCTGATTTTAATGCCCGCTATAGGAGCACCCTACTACGGCCCTCTTTCACTCAGGGCCGTCCTGGGTGCTTTATGGACTGTTTGACAAGTGCTGGAGGAGGAAATAGAGCCGTGCACCTGGTGATTGAAACCGTGCATCTGGTAACCCAAAACACAAATATGGTCATAAATGCATTTAACGGTCATTCTGATTTTAATGCCCGCTATAGGAGCACCCTACTACGGCCCTCTTTCACTCAGGGCCGTCCTGGGTGCTTTATGGACTGTTTGACAAGTGCTGGAGGAGGAAATAGAGCCGTGCACCTGGTGATTGAAACCGTGCACCTGGTGATTGAAAACGTGCATCTGGTAACCCAAAAATTCAAATATGGTCCTAAATGCATTTAAGGGTCATTCTGATATTAATGCCCGCTATGGAAACACCCTACTACGGCCCTCTCTCTGTCGGGGGCGACCTGAGTGCATTATGGACACTTTGAAATTTCACGATGGATACTGATTGCTATACAAGCGGTAACCCAAAAACACAAATATGGTCATAAATGCATTTAACGGTCATTCTGATTTTAATGCCCGCTATAGGAGCACCCTACTACGGCCCTCTTTCACTCAGGGCCGTCCTGGGTGCTTTATGGACTGTTTGACAAGTGCTGGAGGAGGAAATAGAGCCGTGCACCTGGTGATTGAAACCGTGCATCTGGTAACCCAAAAACACAAATATGGTCATAAATGCATTTAACGGTCATTCTGATTTTAATGCCCGCTATAGGAGCACCCTACTACGGCCCTCTTTCACTCAGGGCCGTCCTGGGTGCTTTATGGACTGTTTGACAAGTGCTGGAGGAGGAAATAGAGCCGTGCACCTGGTGATTGAAACCGTGCACCTGGTGATTGAAAACGTGCATCTGGTAACCCAAAAATTCAAATATGGTCCTAAATGCATTTAAGGGTCATTCTGATATTAATGCCCGCTATGGAAACACCCTACTACGGCCCTCTCTCTGTCGGGGGCGACCTGAGTGCATTATGGACACTTTGAAATTTCACGATGGATACTGATTGCTATACAAGCGGTAACCCAAAAACACAAATATGGTCATAAATGCATTTAACGGTCATTCTGATTTTAATGCCCGCTATAGGAGCACCCTACTACGGCCCTCTTTCACTCAGGGCCGTCCTGGGTGCTTTATGGACTGTTTGACAAGTGCTGGAGGAGGAAATAGAGCCGTGCACCTGGTGATTGAAACCGTGCATCTGGTAACCCAAAACACAAATATGGTCATAAATGCATTTAACGGTCATTCTGATTTTAATGCCCGCTATAGGAGCACCCTACTACGGCCCTCTTTCACTCAGGGCCGTCCTGGGTGCTTTATGGACTGTTTGACAAGTGCTGGAGGAGGAAATAGAGCCGTGCACCTGGTGATTGAAACCGTGCATCTGGTAACCCAAAAACACAAATATGGTCATAAATGCATTTAACGGTCATTCTGATTTTAATGCCCGCTATAGGAGCACCCTACTACGGCCCTCTTTCACTCAGGGCCGTCCTGGGTGCTTTATGGACTGTTTGACAAGTGCTGGAGGAGGAAATAGAGCCGTGCACCTGGTGATTGAAACCGTGCACCTGGTGATTGAAAACGTGCATCTGGTAACCCAAAAATTCAAATATGGTCCTAAATGCATTTAAGGGTCATTCTGATATTAATGCCCGCTATGGAAACACCCTACTACGGCCCTCTCTCTGTCGGGGGCGACCTGAGTGCATTATGGACACTTTGAAATTTCACGATGGATACTGATTGCTATACAAGCGGTAACCCAAAACACAAATATGGTCATAAATGCATTTAACGGTCATTCTGATTTTAATGCCCGCTATAGGAGCACCCTACTACGGCCCTCTTTCACTCAGGGCCGTCCTGGGTGCTTTATGGACTGTTTGACAAGTGCTGGAGGAGGAAATAGAGCCGTGCACCTGGTGATTGAAACCGTGCACCTGGTGATTGAAAACGTGCATCTGGTAACCCAAAAATTCAAATATGGTCCTAAATGCATTTAAGGGTCATTCTGATATTAATGCCCGCTATGGAAACACCCTACTACGGCCCTCTCTCTGTCGGGGGCGTCCTGAGTGCATTATGGACTTTGAAATTTCACGATGGATACTGATTGCTATACAAGCGGTAACCCAAAAACACAAATATGGTCATAAATGCATTTAACGGTCATTCTGATTTTAATGCCCGCTATAGGAGCACCCTACTACGGCCCTCTTTCACTCAGGGCCGTCCTGGGTGCTTTATGGACTGTTTGACAAGTGCTGGAGGAGGAAATAGAGCCGTGCACCTGGTGATTGAAACCGTGCACCTGGTGATTGAAAACGTGCATCTGGTAACCCAAAAATTCAAATATGGTCCTAAATGCATTTAAGGGTCATTCTGATATTAATGCCCGCTATGGAAACACCCTACTACGGCCCTCTCTCTGTCGGGGGCGACCTGAGTGCATTATGGACACTTTGAAATTTCACGATGGATACTGATTGCTATACAAGCGGTAACCCAAAAACACAAATATGGTCATAAATGCATTTAACGGTCATTCTGATTTTAATGCCCGCTATAGGAGCACCCTACTACGGCCCTCTTTCACTCAGGGCCGTCCTGGGTGCTTTATGGACTGTTTGACAAGTGCTGGAGGAGGAAATAGAGCCGTGCACCTGGTGATTGAAACCGTGCATCTGGTAACCCAAAAACACAAATATGGTCATAAATGCATTTAACGGTCATTCTGATTTTAATGCCCGCTATAGGAGCACCCTACTACGGCCCTCTTTCACTCAGGGCCGTCCTGGGTGCTTTATGGACTGTTTGACAAGTGCTGGAGGAGGAAATAGAGCCGTGCACCTGGTGATTGAAACCGTGCACCTGGTGATTGAAAACGTGCATCTGGTAACCCAAAAATTCAAATATGGTCCTAAATGCATTTAAGGGTCATTCTGATATTAATGCCCGCTATGGAAACACCCTACTACGGCCCTCTCTCTGTCGGGGGCGACCTGAGTGCATTATGGACACTTTGAAATTTCACGATGGATACTGATTGCTATACAAGCGGTAACCCAAAAACACAAATATGGTCATAAATGCATTTAACGGTCATTCTGATTTTAATGCCCGCTATAGGAGCACCCTACTACGGCCCTCTTTCACTCAGGGCCGTCCTGGGTGCTTTATGGACTGTTTGACAAGTGCTGGAGGAGGAAATAGAGCCGTGCACCTGGTGATTGAAACCGTGCACCTGGTGATTGAAAACGTGCATCTGGTAACCCAAAAATTCAAATATGGTCCTAAATGCATTTAAGGGTCATTCTGATATTAATGCCCGCTATGGAAACACCCTACTACGGCCCTCTCTCTGTCGGGGCGACCTGAGTGCATTATGGACACTTTGAAATTTCACGATGGATACTGATTGCTATACAAGCGGTAACCCAAAAACACAAATATGGTCATAAATGCATTTAACGGTCATTCTGATTTTAATGCCCGCTATAGGAGCACCCTACTACGGCCCTCTTTCACTCAGGGCCGTCCTGGGTGCTTTATGGACTGTTTGACAAGTGCTGGAGGAGGAAATAGAGCCGTGCACCTGGTGATTGAAACCGTGCATCTGGTAACCCAAAAACACAAATATGGTCATAAATGCATTTAACGGTCATTCTGATTTTAATGCCCGCTATAGGAGCACCCTACTACGGCCCTCTTTCACTCAGGGCCGTCCTGGGTGCTTTATGGACTGTTTGACAAGTGCTGGAGGAGGAAATAGAGCCGTGCACCTGGTGATTGAAACCGTGCACCTGGTGATTGAAAACGTGCATCTGGTAACCCAAAAATTCAAATATGGTCCTAAATGCATTTAAGGGTCATTCTGATATTAATGCCCGCTATGGAAACACCCTACTACGGCCCTCTCTCTGTCGGGGGCGACCTGAGTGCATTATGGACACTTTGAAATTTCACGATGGATACTGATTGCTATACAAGCGGTAACCCAAAAACACAAATATGGTCATAAATGCATTTAACGGTCATTCTGATTTTAATGCCCGCTATAGGAGCACCCTACTACGGCCCTCTTTCACTCAGGGCCGTCCTGGGTGCTTTATGGACTGTTTGACAAGTGCTGGAGGAGGAAATAGAGCCGTGCACCTGGTGATTGAAACCGTGCATCTGGTAACCCAAAACACAAATATGGTCATAAATGCATTTAACGGTCATTCTGATTTTAATGCCCGCTATAGGAGCACCCTACTACGGCCCTCTTTCACTCAGGGCCGTCCTGGGTGCTTTATGGACTGTTTGACAAGTGCTGGAGGAGGAAATAGAGCCGTGCACCTGGTGATTGAAACCGTGCATCTGGTAACCCAAAAACACAAATATGGTCATAAATGCATTTAACGGTCATTCTGATTTTAATGCCCGCTATAGGAGCACCCTACTACGGCCCTCTTTCACTCAGGGCCGTCCTGGGTGCTTTATGGACTGTTTGACAAGTGCTGGAGGAGGAAATAGAGCCGTGCACCTGGTGATTGAAACCGTGCATCTGGTAACCCAAAACACAAATATGGTCATAAATGCATTTAACGGTCATTCTGATTTTAATGCCCGCTATAGGAGCACCCTACTACGGCCCTCTTTCACTCAGGGCCGTCCTGGGTGCTTTATGGACTGTTTGACAAGTGCTGGAGGAGGAAATAGAGCCGTGCACCTGGTGATTGAAACCGTGCACCTGTGATTGAAAACGTGCATCTGGTAACCCAAAATTCAAATATGGTCCTAAATGCATTTAAGGGTCATTCTGATATTAATGCCCGCTATGGAAACCCCTACTACGGCCCTCTCTCTGTCGGGGGCGACCTGAGTGCATTATGGACACTTTGAAATTTCACGATGGATACTGATTGCTATACAAGCGGTAACCCAAAAACACAAATATGGTCATAAATGCATTTAACGGTCATTCTGATTTTAATGCCCGCTATAGGAGCACCCTACTACGGCCCTCTTTCACTCAGGGCCGTCCTGGGTGCTTTATGGACTGTTTGACAAGTGCTGGAGGAGGAAATAGAGCCGTGCACCTGGTGATTGAAACCGTGCATCTGGTAACCCAAAAACACAATATGGTCATAAATGCATTTAACGGTCATTCTGATTTTAATGCCCGCTATAGGAGCACCCTACTACGGCCCTCTTTCACTCAGGGCCGTCCTGGGTGCTTTATGGACTGTTTGACAAGTGCTGGAGGAGGAAATAGAGCCGTGCACCTGGTGATTGAAACCGTGCACCTGGTGATTGAAAACGTGCATCTGGTAACCCAAAAATTCAAATATGGTCCTAAATGCATTTAAGGGTCATTCTGATATTAATGCCCGCTATGGAAACACCCTACTACGGCCCTCTCTCTGTCGGGGGCGACCTGAGTGCATTATGGACACTTTGAAATTTCACGATGGATACTGATTGCTATACAAGCGGTAACCCAAAAACCAAATATGGTCATAAATGCATTTAACGGTCATTCTGATTTTAATGCCCGCTATAGGAGCACCCTACTACGGCCCTCTTTCACTCAGGGCCGTCCTGGGTGCTTTATGGACTGTTTGACAAGTGCTGGAGGAGGAAATAGAGCCGTGCACCTGGTGATTGAAACCGTGCATCTGGTAACCCAAAAAACAAATATGGTCATAAATGCATTTAACGGTCATTCTGATTTTAATGCCCGCTATAGGAGCACCCTACTACGGCCCTCTTTCACTCAGGGCCGTCCTGGGTGCTTTATGGACTGTTTGACAAGTGCTGGAGGAGGAAATAGAGCCGTGCACCTGGTGATTGAAACCGTGCATCTGGTAACCCAAAAACACAAATATGGTCATAAATGCATTTAACGGTCATTCTGATTTTAATGCCCGCTATAGAGCACCCTACTACGGCCCTCTTTCACTCAGGGCCGTCCTGGGTGCTTTATGGACTGTTTGACAAGTGCTGGAGGAGGAATAGAGCCGTGCACCTGGTGATTGAAACCGTGCACCTGGTGATTGAAAACGTGCATCTGGTAACCCAAAAATTCAAATATGGTCCTAAATGCATTTAAGGGTCATTCTGATATTAATGCCCGCTATGGAAACACCCTACTACGGCCCTCTCTCTGTCGGGGGCGACCTGAGTGCATTATGGACACTTTGAAATTTCACGATGGATACTGATTGCTATACAAGCGGTAACCCAAAACACAAATATGGTCATAAATGCATTTAACGGTCATTCTGATTTTAATGCCCGCTATAGGAGCACCCTACTACGGCCCTCTTTCACTCAGGGCCGTCCTGGGTGCTTTATGGACTGTTTGACAAGTGCTGGAGGAGGAAATAGAGCCGTGCACCTGGTGATTGAAACCGTGCATCTGGTAACCCAAAAACACAAATATGGTCATAAATGCATTTAACGGTCATTCTGATTTAATGCCCGCTATAGGAGCACCCTACTACGGCCCTCTTTCACTCAGGGCCGTCCTGGGTGCTTTATGGACTGTTTGACAAGTGCTGGAGGAGGAAATAGAGCCGTGCACCTGGTGATTGAAACCGTGCACCTGGTGATTGAAAACGTGCATCTGGTAACCCAAAAATTCAATATGGTCCTAAATGCATTTAAGGGTCATTCTGATATTAATGCCCGCTATGGAAACACCCTACTACGGCCCTCTCTCTGTCGGGGCGACCTGAGTGCATTATGGACACTTTGAAATTTCACGATGGATACTGATTGCTATACAAGCGGTAACCCAAACACAAATATGGTCATAAATGCATTTAACGGTCATTCTGATTTTAATGCCCGCTATAGGAGCACCCTACTACGGCCCTCTTTCACTCGGGCCGTCCTGGGTGCTTTATGGACTGTTTGACAAGTGCTGGAGGAGGAAATAGAGCCTGCACCTGTTGATTGAAACCGTGCATCTGGTAACCCAAAAAACAACAAATAT
>NW_022262423.1:0-2500 GCF_002021735.2 Oncorhynchus kisutch
CCCTACTACGGCCCTCTTTCACTCAGGGCCGTCCTGGGTGCTTTATGGACTGTTAGACAAGTGCTGGCGGAGTAAATAGAGCCGTTGCACCTGGTGATTGAAAACGGGCATCTGGTAACCCCAAAAAAATTCAAATATGGTCCTAAATGCATTTAAGGGTCATTCTGATTTAATGCCCGCTATAGGAGCACCCTACTACGGCCCTCTTTCACTCAGGGCCGACCTGGGTGCTTTATGGACTGTTAGCCAAGTGCTGGAGGAGGAAATAGACCCGTGCACCTGGTGATTGAAAACGTGCATCTGGTAACCCAAGAGGAAATAGACCCGTGCACCTGGTGATTGAAAAACGGTGCATCTGTAACCCAAAAATTCAAATATGTCCTAAATGCATTTAAGGGTCATTCTGATATTAATGCCCGCTATGGAAACACCCTACTACGCCCTCTCTTGCAGGGGTGACCTGAGTGCATTATGGACACTTTGAAATTTCACGATGGATACTGATTGTTGTGCATCTGGTAACCCAAAAATTTAAAGATTGTGAATAAGAAACACAGAGAGGCTTAAAAAGTTAAACTCTCTCTCATGGGATGAAGGGACATACAGGCCTAAAGGCCAAACACCCCTAACCAGGTTATAAACCCAAAAGGTGTTTTGATGTACATAACCTTCAAAGGTGAAAATGACTACATTCAACCCTGTGTAGATCGTAGATCAGTCAATTCTTAACTTAAAGACTTAAAACTCAGGATTCTGTAAGTTTCTATGTCAATCAAGACATGTGTTTACTTATAGCTTCCTGTGCCAACCGGAAGTGCCTTTAATTGGGTCACACTGTCTGTTTTGGAAGGGTTAGAAAAGTCACATCTCTCCAAAACTTCATATGTGTGACTAGGTAACCCTCATGAACTGTAAATCAGTCATTTCTCCCAACAGATGTCAAAGAAAAGCTTTCACATACACACACAGCAAGGATGGAGTGATAAAGTGCGGTGCTCAAAGACACAGAGAGCAGGCAATGGCATAAACATAATCTCTAGGCCGTGCCGAGTTCAACGAGATATCCCGCTTGACCGTAGCTCGCTCGGTCTAGGCGCAGCGACCATTAGAAAAGTAGGCCCAAAATGAAGCCTGCCCCACAACGTCATTTGCTTTTGGGTGACAGTGAGAGAACCGTTAGGGTGAGAAGCACAATTCGACCTCAGGTACGTTCCTAAGGTCCTCCCGATCCGTGCAAGCCTAACGTTGACCGTGTGGCATTAACCCTTAATAGTTAAAAGAGGGTGTTTACTTCAAAGAGTTTGCATTGACTTCTCTCCCCATAGGAATACATTGCCTGCACCCCTAAATTCAACCTGAAGCCTATGTGGGTTATGAATGTCGTATGAACCTGTCTTCGATGACAGTCCATCAGACCACTACGAGGTCTACCTGTGTTGATTCTAAGCTTCCTGGACCAACCGGAAGTGGTTAAAATCACCCTAAAAGTGTTTATCCATACCCTGCCTGCAGTTTGATAGACATAGTGCATTCAACCCTGTGTAAATCAGTCAATTCTTAACGTAAGGACTTAAAACTCAGGATTCTGTACAAGCATACCCCAGTGAGGATATGTGTTGATTTATAGCTTCCTGTGCCAACCGGAAGTGTCATAATTGGTGTCTCTTGGGCTGTTTCGAGGGGTTAAAAAAGTCAGATCTTTCCAAAACTTCATATATGTGATTAGGCAACCCCCATGAACTGTAAATCAGTCATTTTTCCCATAAAATTTCAAAGGAAAAATAAATCACCCTAAAACACAACTTGGATGGAGGGACGTATTGGGGTGCGTAGAGACAGACAGTGACTGCAATAGTTAGCTTTGTTCGAGCTAAAAAAGAACCATCAGACCTAGAGTTCCGAAACTTTAGAATCCTGTTCTAGACCTCCGGTCAATAGTGCGTGGTGAGTTACGTGGCTCTAGAAGGTTCTCGGACCGAGAAACAGCCTCGTACATTTGCAATGACTTCAATTCATTTTGACCGTTACGAAA
This sequence comes from Oncorhynchus kisutch, assembly GCF_002021735.2. NCBI lineage: Eukaryota > Metazoa > Chordata > Actinopteri > Salmoniformes > Salmonidae > Oncorhynchus > Oncorhynchus kisutch. The sequence continues at coordinate 2,033 of NW_022262423.1, forward strand.
ATGACGACATTTAGAAAAGTCTCAGAAACGCAAGACTAGGTGCATTGCGACCGTCTCGTTTCATAGAGACGGACCCCAACGTTTCTGTCCGATAGCTCATTCAAGGACCCCGTAGCAAGTCATGGAAAAAAGTGGATTTTCAGCACCAATTAGGGTTTTGCTCGGACACCAAATGACCGATCGAGCCGAAACTTGGGATTCGGGGTCGCCTCAGCTAGGCCTACACATAACATAAGAAATGGACCCGCAGCTAGAACGTAACTACGTGTTTTATGTTTTTTTTATGGTTTGAACCGAAGGCGTTGTGAATTTTGGGCCAGCTCTGAAGTATGTGATAGTTGGCTACTAAACGAGTTGGAAAAAGTGGGTTTGGTGTCAGTTTGTATCAGTTTGGTGTCAGAATGATATCTAATTGACTGACGGACGGTGACTTGCTGGTGACTCTTGTCCATTTGCAATATGTTTAAA
>NW_022262423.1:12500-77500 GCF_002021735.2 Oncorhynchus kisutch
TTTCAAAGCCGTGCACCTGGTGATTGAAAACGTGCATCTGGTAACCCAAAAATTCAAATATGGTTCTAAATACACTTGCAGGTGTTCCAGACATCCATGCCCGCTATGGGAGCACCCTACTACGGCCCTCTATCAATGGGGGCCCGTCCTGAGTGCTTTATTTACTGTTTAAAATTTCACGATGGATACTGATTGCTATACAAGCGGTAACCCAAAAACACAAATATGGTCATAAATGCATTTAACGGTCATTCTGATTTTAATGCCCGCTATAGGAGCACCCTACTACGGCCCTCTTTCACTCAGGGCCGTCCTGGGTGCTTTATGGACTGTTTGACAAGTGCTGGAGGAGGAAATAGAGCCGTGCACCTGGTGATTGAAACCGTGCATCTGGTAACCCAAAAACACAAATATGGTCATAAATGCATTTAACGGTCATTCTGATTTTAATGCCCGCTATAGGAGCACCCTACTACGGCCCTCTTTCACTCAGGGCCGTCCTGGGTGCTTTATGGACTGTTTGACAAGTGCTGGAGGAGGAAATAGAGCCGTGCACCTGGTGATTGAAACCGTGCACCTGGTGATTGAAAACGTGCATCTGGTAACCCAAAAATTCAAATATGGTCCTAAATGCATTTAAGGGTCATTCTGATATTAATGCCCGCTATGGAAACACCCTACTACGGCCCTCTCTCTGTCGGGGGCGACCTGAGTGCATTATGGACACTTTGAAATTTCACGATGGATACTGATTGCTATACAAGCGGTAACCCAAAAACACAAATATGGTCATAAATGCATTTAACGGTCATTCTGATTTTAATGCCCGCTATAGGAGCACCCTACTACGGCCCTCTTTCACTCAGGGCCGTCCTGGGTGCTTTATGGACTGTTTGACAAGTGCTGGAGGAGGAAATAGAGCCGTGCACCTGGTGATTGAAACCGTGCATCTGGTAACCCAAAAACACAAATATGGTCATAAATGCATTTAACGGTCATTCTGATTTTAATGCCCGCTATAGGAGCACCCTACTACGGCCCTCTTTCACTCAGGGCCGTCCTGGGTGCTTTATGGACTGTTTGACAAGTGCTGGAGGAGGAAATAGAGCCGTGCACCTGGTGATTGAAACCGTGCACCTGGTGATTGAAAACGTGCATCTGGTAACCCAAAAATTCAAATATGGTCCTAAATGCATTTAAGGGTCATTCTGATATTAATGCCCGCTATGGAAACACCCTACTACGGCCCTCTCTCTGTCGGGGGCGACCTGAGTGCATTATGGACACTTTGAAATTTCACGATGGATACTGATTGCTATACAAGCGGTAACCCAAAAACACAAATATGGTCATAAATGCATTTAACGGTCATTCTGATTTTAATGCCCGCTATAGGAGCACCCTACTACGGCCCTCTTTCACTCAGGGCCGTCCTGGGTGCTTTATGGACTGTTTGACAAGTGCTGGAGGAGGAAATAGAGCCGTGCACCTGGTGATTGAAACCGTGCATCTGGTAACCCAAAAACACAAATATGGTCATAAATGCATTTAACGGTCATTCTGATTTTAATGCCCGCTATAGGAGCACCCTACTACGGCCCTCTTTCACTCAGGGCCGTCCTGGGTGCTTTATGGACTGTTTGACAAGTGCTGGAGGAGGAAATAGAGCCGTGCACCTGGTGATTGAAACCGTGCACCTGGTGATTGAAAACGTGCATCTGGTAACCCAAAAATTCAAATATGGTCCTAAATGCATTTAAGGGTCATTCTGATATTAATGCCCGCTATGGAAACACCCTACTACGGCCCTCTCTCTGTCGGGGGCGACCTGAGTGCATTATGGACACTTTGAAATTTCACGATGGATACTGATTGCTATACAAGCGGTAACCCAAAAACACAAATATGGTCATAAATGCATTTAACGGTCATTCTGATTTTAATGCCCGCTATAGGAGCACCCTACTACGGCCCTCTTTCACTCAGGGCCGTCCTGGGTGCTTTATGGACTGTTTGACAAGTGCTGGAGGAGGAAATAGAGCCGTGCACCTGGTGATTGAAACCGTGCATCTGGTAACCCAAAAACACAAATATGGTCATAAATGCATTTAACGGTCATTCTGATTTTAATGCCCGCTATAGGAGCACCCTACTACGGCCCTCTTTCACTCAGGGCCGTCCTGGGTGCTTTATGGACTGTTTGACAAGTGCTGGAGGAGGAAATAGAGCCGTGCACCTGGTGATTGAAACCGTGCACCTGGTGATTGAAAACGTGCATCTGGTAACCCAAAAATTCAAATATGGTCCTAAATGCATTTAAGGGTCATTCTGATATTAATGCCCGCTATGGAAACACCCTACTACGGCCCTCTCTCTGTCGGGGGCGACCTGAGTGCATTATGGACACTTTGAAATTTCACGATGGATACTGATTGCTATACAAGCGGTAACCCAAAAACACAAATATGGTCATAAATGCATTTAACGGTCATTCTGATTTTAATGCCCGCTATAGGAGCACCCTACTACGGCCCTCTTTCACTCAGGGCCGTCCTGGGTGCTTTATGGACTGTTTGACAAGTGCTGGAGGAGGAAATAGAGCCGTGCACCTGGTGATTGAAACCGTGCATCTGGTAACCCAAAAACACAAATATGGTCATAAATGCATTTAACGGTCATTCTGATTTTAATGCCCGCTATAGGAGCACCCTACTACGGCCCTCTTTCACTCAGGGCCGTCCTGGGTGCTTTATGGACTGTTTGACAAGTGCTGGAGGAGGAAATAGAGCCGTGCACCTGGTGATTGAAACCGTGCACCTGGTGATTGAAAACGTGCATCTGGTAACCCAAAAATTCAAATATGGTCCTAAATGCATTTAAGGGTCATTCTGATATTAATGCCCGCTATGGAAACACCCTACTACGGCCCTCTCTCTGTCGGGGGCGACCTGAGTGCATTATGGACACTTTGAAATTTCACGATGGATACTGATTGCTATACAAGCGGTAACCCAAAAACACAAATATGGTCATAAATGCATTTAACGGTCATTCTGATTTTAATGCCCGCTATAGGAGCACCCTACTACGGCCCTCTTTCACTCAGGGCCGTCCTGGGTGCTTTATGGACTGTTTGACAAGTGCTGGAGGAGGAAATAGAGCCGTGCACCTGGTGATTGAAACCGTGCATCTGGTAACCCAAAAACACAAATATGGTCATAAATGCATTTAACGGTCATTCTGATTTTAATGCCCGCTATAGGAGCACCCTACTACGGCCCTCTTTCACTCAGGGCCGTCCTGGGTGCTTTATGGACTGTTTGACAAGTGCTGGAGGAGGAAATAGAGCCGTGCACCTGGTGATTGAAACCGTGCACCTGGTGATTGAAAACGTGCATCTGGTAACCCAAAAATTCAAATATGGTCCTAAATGCATTTAAGGGTCATTCTGATATTAATGCCCGCTATGGAAACACCCTACTACGGCCCTCTCTCTGTCGGGGGCGACCTGAGTGCATTATGGACACTTTGAAATTTCACGATGGATACTGATTGCTATACAAGCGGTAACCCAAAAACACAAATATGGTCATAAATGCATTTAACGGTCATTCTGATTTTAATGCCCGCTATAGGAGCACCCTACTACGGCCCTCTTTCACTCAGGGCCGTCCTGGGTGCTTTATGGACTGTTTGACAAGTGCTGGAGGAGGAAATAGAGCCGTGCACCTGGTGATTGAAACCGTGCATCTGGTAACCCAAAAACACAAATATGGTCATAAATGCATTTAACGGTCATTCTGATTTTAATGCCCGCTATAGGAGCACCCTACTACGGCCCTCTTTCACTCAGGGCCGTCCTGGGTGCTTTATGGACTGTTTGACAAGTGCTGGAGGAGGAAATAGAGCCGTGCACCTGGTGATTGAAACCGTGCACCTGGTGATTGAAAACGTGCATCTGGTAACCCAAAAATTCAAATATGGTCCTAAATGCATTTAAGGGTCATTCTGATATTAATGCCCGCTATGGAAACACCCTACTACGGCCCTCTCTCTGTCGGGGGCGACCTGAGTGCATTATGGACACTTTGAAATTTCACGATGGATACTGATTGCTATACAAGCGGTAACCCAAAAACACAAATATGGTCATAAATGCATTTAACGGTCATTCTGATTTTAATGCCCGCTATAGGAGCACCCTACTACGGCCCTCTTTCACTCAGGGCCGTCCTGGGTGCTTTATGGACTGTTTGACAAGTGCTGGAGGAGGAAATAGAGCCGTGCACCTGGTGATTGAAACCGTGCATCTGGTAACCCAAAAACACAAATATGGTCATAAATGCATTTAACGGTCATTCTGATTTTAATGCCCGCTATAGGAGCACCCTACTACGGCCCTCTTTCACTCAGGGCCGTCCTGGGTGCTTTATGGACTGTTTGACAAGTGCTGGAGGAGGAAATAGAGCCGTGCACCTGGTGATTGAAACCGTGCATCTGGTAACCCAAAAACACAAATATGGTCATAAATGCATTTAACGGTCATTCTGATTTTAATGCCCGCTATAGGAGCACCCTACTACGGCCCTCTTTCACTCAGGGCCGTCCTGGGTGCTTTATGGACTGTTTGACAAGTGCTGGAGGAGGAAATAGAGCCGTGCACCTGGTGATTGAAACCGTGCACCTGGTGATTGAAAACGTGCATCTGGTAACCCAAAAATTCAAATATGGTCCTAAATGCATTTAAGGGTCATTCTGATATTAATGCCCGCTATGGAAACACCCTACTACGGCCCTCTCTCTGTCGGGGGCGACCTGAGTGCATTATGGACACTTTGAAATTTCACGATGGATACTGATTGCTATACAAGCGGTAACCCAAAAACACAAATATGGTCATAAATGCATTTAACGGTCATTCTGATTTTAATGCCCGCTATAGGAGCACCCTACTACGGCCCTCTTTCACTCAGGGCCGTCCTGGGTGCTTTATGGACTGTTTGACAAGTGCTGGAGGAGGAAATAGAGCCGTGCACCTGGTGATTGAAACCGTGCATCTGGTAACCCAAAAACACAAATATGGTCATAAATGCATTTAACGGTCATTCTGATTTTAATGCCCGCTATAGGAGCACCCTACTACGGCCCTCTTTCACTCAGGGCCGTCCTGGGTGCTTTATGGACTGTTTGACAAGTGCTGGAGGAGGAAATAGAGCCGTGCACCTGGTGATTGAAACCGTGCACCTGGTGATTGAAAACGTGCATCTGGTAACCCAAAAATTCAAATATGGTCCTAAATGCATTTAAGGGTCATTCTGATATTAATGCCCGCTATGGAAACACCCTACTACGGCCCTCTCTCTGTCGGGGGCGACCTGAGTGCATTATGGACACTTTGAAATTTCACGATGGATACTGATTGCTATACAAGCGGTAACCCAAAAACACAAATATGGTCATAAATGCATTTAACGGTCATTCTGATTTTAATGCCCGCTATAGGAGCACCCTACTACGGCCCTCTTTCACTCAGGGCCGTCCTGGGTGCTTTATGGACTGTTTGACAAGTGCTGGAGGAGGAAATAGAGCCGTGCACCTGGTGATTGAAACCGTGCATCTGGTAACCCAAAAACACAAATATGGTCATAAATGCATTTAACGGTCATTCTGATTTTAATGCCCGCTATAGGAGCACCCTACTACGGCCCTCTTTCACTCAGGGCCGTCCTGGGTGCTTTATGGACTGTTTGACAAGTGCTGGAGGAGGAAATAGAGCCGTGCACCTGGTGATTGAAACCGTGCACCTGGTGATTGAAAACGTGCATCTGGTAACCCAAAAATTCAAATATGGTCCTAAATGCATTTAAGGGTCATTCTGATATTAATGCCCGCTATGGAAACACCCTACTACGGCCCTCTCTCTGTCGGGGGCGACCTGAGTGCATTATGGACACTTTGAAATTTCACGATGGATACTGATTGCTATACAAGCGGTAACCCAAAAACACAAATATGGTCATAAATGCATTTAACGGTCATTCTGATTTTAATGCCCGCTATAGGAGCACCCTACTACGGCCCTCTTTCACTCAGGGCCGTCCTGGGTGCTTTATGGACTGTTTGACAAGTGCTGGAGGAGGAAATAGAGCCGTGCACCTGGTGATTGAAACCGTGCATCTGGTAACCCAAAAACACAAATATGGTCATAAATGCATTTAACGGTCATTCTGATTTTAATGCCCGCTATAGGAGCACCCTACTACGGCCCTCTTTCACTCAGGGCCGTCCTGGGTGCTTTATGGACTGTTTGACAAGTGCTGGAGGAGGAAATAGAGCCGTGCACCTGGTGATTGAAACCGTGCACCTGGTGATTGAAAACGTGCATCTGGTAACCCAAAAATTCAAATATGGTCCTAAATGCATTTAAGGGTCATTCTGATATTAATGCCCGCTATGGAAACACCCTACTACGGCCCTCTCTCTGTCGGGGGCGACCTGAGTGCATTATGGACACTTTGAAATTTCACGATGGATACTGATTGCTATACAAGCGGTAACCCAAAAACACAAATATGGTCATAAATGCATTTAACGGTCATTCTGATTTTAATGCCCGCTATAGGAGCACCCTACTACGGCCCTCTTTCACTCAGGGCCGTCCTGGGTGCTTTATGGACTGTTTGACAAGTGCTGGAGGAGGAAATAGAGCCGTGCACCTGGTGATTGAAACCGTGCATCTGGTAACCCAAAAACACAAATATGGTCATAAATGCATTTAACGGTCATTCTGATTTTAATGCCCGCTATAGGAGCACCCTACTACGGCCCTCTTTCACTCAGGGCCGTCCTGGGTGCTTTATGGACTGTTTGACAAGTGCTGGAGGAGGAAATAGAGCCGTGCACCTGGTGATTGAAACCGTGCACCTGGTGATTGAAAACGTGCATCTGGTAACCCAAAAATTCAAATATGGTCCTAAATGCATTTAAGGGTCATTCTGATATTAATGCCCGCTATGGAAACACCCTACTACGGCCCTCTCTCTGTCGGGGGCGACCTGAGTGCATTATGGACACTTTGAAATTTCACGATGGATACTGATTGCTATACAAGCGGTAACCCAAAAACACAAATATGGTCATAAATGCATTTAACGGTCATTCTGATTTTAATGCCCGCTATAGGAGCACCCTACTACGGCCCTCTTTCACTCAGGGCCGTCCTGGGTGCTTTATGGACTGTTTGACAAGTGCTGGAGGAGGAAATAGAGCCGTGCACCTGGTGATTGAAACCGTGCATCTGGTAACCCAAAAACACAAATATGGTCATAAATGCATTTAACGGTCATTCTGATTTTAATGCCCGCTATAGGAGCACCCTACTACGGCCCTCTTTCACTCAGGGCCGTCCTGGGTGCTTTATGGACTGTTTGACAAGTGCTGGAGGAGGAAATAGAGCCGTGCACCTGGTGATTGAAACCGTGCATCTGGTAACCCAAAAACACAAATATGGTCATAAATGCATTTAACGGTCATTCTGATTTTAATGCCCGCTATAGGAGCACCCTACTACGGCCCTCTTTCACTCAGGGCCGTCCTGGGTGCTTTATGGACTGTTTGACAAGTGCTGGAGGAGGAAATAGAGCCGTGCACCTGGTGATTGAAACCGTGCACCTGGTGATTGAAAACGTGCATCTGGTAACCCAAAAATTCAAATATGGTCCTAAATGCATTTAAGGGTCATTCTGATATTAATGCCCGCTATGGAAACACCCTACTACGGCCCTCTCTCTGTCGGGGGCGACCTGAGTGCATTATGGACACTTTGAAATTTCACGATGGATACTGATTGCTATACAAGCGGTAACCCAAAAACACAAATATGGTCATAAATGCATTTAACGGTCATTCTGATTTTAATGCCCGCTATAGGAGCACCCTACTACGGCCCTCTTTCACTCAGGGCCGTCCTGGGTGCTTTATGGACTGTTTGACAAGTGCTGGAGGAGGAAATAGAGCCGTGCACCTGGTGATTGAAACCGTGCATCTGGTAACCCAAAAACACAAATATGGTCATAAATGCATTTAACGGTCATTCTGATTTTAATGCCCGCTATAGGAGCACCCTACTACGGCCCTCTTTCACTCAGGGCCGTCCTGGGTGCTTTATGGACTGTTTGACAAGTGCTGGAGGAGGAAATAGAGCCGTGCACCTGGTGATTGAAACCGTGCACCTGGTGATTGAAAACGTGCATCTGGTAACCCAAAAATTCAAATATGGTCCTAAATGCATTTAAGGGTCATTCTGATATTAATGCCCGCTATGGAAACACCCTACTACGGCCCTCTCTCTGTCGGGGGGCGACCTGAGTGCATTATGGACACTTTGAAATTTCACGATGGATACTGATTGCTATACAAGCGGTAACCCAAAAACACAATATGGTCATAAATGCATTTAACGGTCATTCTGATTTTAATGCCCGCTATAGGAGCACCCTACTACGGCCCTCTTTCACTCAGGGCCGTCCTGGGTGCTTTATGGACTGTTTGACAAGTGCTGAGGAGGAAATAGAGCCGTGCACCTGGTGATTGAAACCGTGCATCTGGTAACCCAAAAACACAAATATGGTCATAAATGCATTTAACGGTCATTCTGATTTTAATGCCCGCTATAGGAGCACCCCTACTACGGCCCTCTTTCACTCAGGGCCGTCCTGGTGCTTTATGGACTGTTTGACAAGTGCTGGAGGAGGAAATAGAGCCGTGCACCTGGTGATTGAAACCGTGCACCTGGTGATTGAAAACGTGCATCTGGTAACCCAAAAATTCAAATATGGTCCTAAATGCATTTAAGGGTCATTCTGATATTAATGCCCGCTATGGAAACACCCTACTACGGCCCTCTCTCTGTCGGGGGCGACCTGATGCATTATGGACACTTGGAAATTTCACGATGGATACTGATTGCCTATACAAGCGGTAACCCCAAAAACACAAATATGGTCATAAATGCATTTAACGGTCATTCTGATTTTAATGCCCGCTATAGGAAGCACCCTACTACGGCCCTCTTTCACTCAGGGCCGGTCCTGGGTGCTTTATGGACTGTTTGACAAGTTGCTGGAGGAGGAAATAGAGCCGTGCACCTGGTGATTGAAACCGTGCACCTGGTGATTGGAAAACGTGCATCTGGTAACCCAAAAATTCAATATTGGTCCTAAATGCATTTAAGGGTCATTCTGATATTAATGCCCGCTATGGAAACACCCTACTACGGCCCTCTCTCTGTCGGGGGCGACCTGAGTGCATTATGGACACTTTGAAATTTCACGATGGATACTGATTGCTATACAAGCGGTAACCCAAAAACACAAATATGGTCATAAATGCATTTAACGGTCATTCTGATTTTAATGCCCGCTATAGGAGCACCCTACTACGGCCCTCTTTCACTCAGGGCCGTCCTGGGTGCTTTATGGACTGTTTGACAAGTGCTGGAGGAGGGAAATAGAGCCGTGCACCTGGTGATTGAAACCGTGCATCTGGTAACCCAAAACACAAATATGGTCATAAATGCATTTAACGGTCATTCTGATTTTAATGCCCGCTATAGGAGCACCCTACTACGGCCCCTCTTTCACTCAGGGCCGTCCTGGGTGCTTTATGGACTTGTTTGACAAGTGCTGGAGGAGGAAATAGAGCCGTGCACCTGGTGATTGAAACCGTGCACCTGGTGATTGAAAACGTGCATCTGGTAACCCAAAAATTCAAATATGGTCCTAATGCATTTAAGGGTCATTCTGATATGAATGCCCGCTATGGAAAACACCCTACTACGGCCCTCTCTCTGTCGGGGGCGACCTGAGTGCATTATGGACACTTTGAAATTTCACGATGGATACTGATTGCTATACAAGCGGTAACCCAAAAACACAAATATGGTCATAAATGCATTTAACGGTCATTCTGATTTTAATGCCCGCTATAGGAGCACCCTACTACGGCCCTCTTTCACTCAGGGCCGTCCTGGGTGCTTTATGGACTGTTTGACAAGTGCTGGAGGAGGAAATAGAGCCGTGCACCTGGTGATTGAAACCGTGCATCTGGTAACCCAAAAACACAAATATGGTCATAAATGCATTTAACGGTCATTCTGATTTTAATGCCCGCTATAGGAGCACCCTACTACGGCCCTCTTTCACTCAGGGCCGTCCTGGGTGCTTTATGGACTGTTTGACAAGTGCTGGAGGAGGAAATAGAGCCGTGCACCTGGTGATTGAAACCGTGCATCTGGTAACCCAAAAACACAAATATGGTCATAAATGCATTTAACGGTCATTCTGATTTTAATGCCCGCTATAGGAGCACCCTACTACGGCCCTCTTTCACTCAGGGCCGTCCTGGGTGCTTTATGGACTGTTTGACAAGTGCTGGAGGAGGAAATAGAGCCGTGCACCTGGTGATTGAAACCGTGCATCTGGTAACCCAAAAACACAAATATGGTCATAAATGCATTTAACGGTCATTCTGATTTTAATGCCCGCTATAGGAGCACCCTACTACGGCCCTCTTTCACTCAGGGCCGTCCTGGGTGCTTTATGGACTGTTTGACAAGTGCTGGAGGAGGAAATAGAGCCGTGCACCTGGTGATTGAAACCGTGCATCTGGTAACCCAAAAACACAAATATGGTCATAAATGCATTTAACGGTCATTCTGATTTTAATGCCCGCTATAGGAGCACCCTACTACGGCCCTCTTTCACTCAGGGCCGTCCTGGGTGCTTTATGGACTGTTTGACAAGTGCTGGAGGAGGAAATAGAGCCGTGCACCTGGTGATTGAAACCGTGCACCTGGTGATTGAAAACGTGCATCTGGTAACCCAAAAATTCAAATATGGTCCTAAATGCATTTAAGGGTCATTCTGATATTAATGCCCGCTATGGAAACACCCTACTACGGCCCTCTCTCTGTCGGGGGCGACCTGAGTGCATTATGGACACTTTGAAATTTCACGATGGATACTGATTGCTATACAAGCGGTAACCCAAAAACACAAATATGGTCATAAATGCATTTAACGGTCATTCTGATTTTAATGCCCGCTATAGGAGCACCCTACTACGGCCCTCTTTCACTCAGGGCCGTCCTGGGTGCTTTATGGACTGTTTGACAAGTGCTGGAGGAGGAAATAGAGCCGTGCACCTGGTGATTGAAACCGTGCATCTGGTAACCCAAAAACACAAATATGGTCATAAATGCATTTAACGGTCATTCTGATTTTAATGCCCGCTATAGGAGCACCCTACTACGGCCCTCTTTCACTCAGGGCCGTCCTGGGTGCTTTATGGACTGTTTGACAAGTGCTGGAGGAGGAAATAGAGCCGTGCACCTGGTGATTGAAACCGTGCATCTGGTAACCCAAAAACACAAATATGGTCATAAATGCATTTAACGGTCATTCTGATTTTAATGCCCGCTATAGGAGCACCCTACTACGGCCCTCTTTCACTCAGGGCCGTCCTGGGTGCTTTATGGACTGTTTGACAAGTGCTGGAGGAGGAAATAGAGCCGTGCACCTGGTGATTGAAACCGTGCATCTGGTAACCCAAAAACACAAATATGGTCATAAATGCATTTAACGGTCATTCTGATTTTAATGCCCGCTATAGGAGCACCCTACTACGGCCCTCTTTCACTCAGGGCCGTCCTGGGTGCTTTATGGACTGTTTGACAAGTGCTGGAGGAGGAAATAGAGCCGTGCACCTGGTGATTGAAACCGTGCATCTGGTAACCCAAAAACACAAATATGGTCATAAATGCATTTAACGGTCATTCTGATTTTAATGCCCGCTATAGGAGCACCCTACTACGGCCCTCTTTCACTCAGGGCCGTCCTGGGTGCTTTATGGACTGTTTGACAAGTGCTGGAGGAGGAAATAGAGCCGTGCACCTGGTGATTGAAACCGTGCACCTGGTGATTGAAAACGTGCATCTGGTAACCCAAAAATTCAAATATGGTCCTAAATGCATTTAAGGGTCATTCTGATATTAATGCCCGCTATGGAAACACCCTACTACGGCCCTCTCTCTGTCGGGGGCGACCTGAGTGCATTATGGACACTTTGAAATTTCACGATGGATACTGATTGCTATACAAGCGGTAACCCAAAAACACAAATATGGTCATAAATGCATTTAACGGTCATTCTGATTTTAATGCCCGCTATAGGAGCACCCTACTACGGCCCTCTTTCACTCAGGGCCGTCCTGGGTGCTTTATGGACTGTTTGACAAGTGCTGGAGGAGGAAATAGAGCCGTGCACCTGGTGATTGAAACCGTGCATCTGGTAACCCAAAAACACAAATATGGTCATAAATGCATTTAACGGTCATTCTGATTTTAATGCCCGCTATAGGAGCACCCTACTACGGCCCTCTTTCACTCAGGGCCGTCCTGGGTGCTTTATGGACTGTTTGACAAGTGCTGGAGGAGGAAATAGAGCCGTGCACCTGGTGATTGAAACCGTGCATCTGGTAACCCAAAAACACAAATATGGTCATAAATGCATTTAACGGTCATTCTGATTTTAATGCCCGCTATAGGAGCACCCTACTACGGCCCTCTTTCACTCAGGGCCGTCCTGGGTGCTTTATGGACTGTTTGACAAGTGCTGGAGGAGGAAATAGAGCCGTGCACCTGGTGATTGAAACCGTGCACCTGGTGATTGAAAACGTGCATCTGGTAACCCAAAAATTCAAATATGGTCCTAAATGCATTTAAGGGTCATTCTGATATTAATGCCCGCTATGGAAACACCCTACTACGGCCCTCTCTCTGTCGGGGGCGACCTGAGTGCATTATGGACACTTTGAAATTTCACGATGGATACTGATTGCTATACAAGCGGTAACCCAAAAACACAAATATGGTCATAAATGCATTTAACGGTCATTCTGATTTTAATGCCCGCTATAGGAGCACCCTACTACGGCCCTCTTTCACTCAGGGCCGTCCTGGGTGCTTTATGGACTGTTTGACAAGTGCTGGAGGAGGAAATAGAGCCGTGCACCTGGTGATTGAAACCGTGCACCTGGTGATTGAAAACGTGCATCTGGTAACCCAAAAATTCAAATATGGTCCTAAATGCATTTAAGGGTCATTCTGATATTAATGCCCGCTATGGAAACACCCTACTACGGCCCTCTCTCTGTCGGGGGCGACCTGAGTGCATTATGGACACTTTGAAATTTCACGATGGATACTGATTGCTATACAAGCGGTAACCCAAAAACACAAATATGGTCATAAATGCATTTAACGGTCATTCTGATTTTAATGCCCGCTATAGGAGCACCCTACTACGGCCCTCTTTCACTCAGGGCCGTCCTGGGTGCTTTATGGACTGTTTGACAAGTGCTGGAGGAGGAAATAGAGCCGTGCACCTGGTGATTGAAACCGTGCATCTGGTAACCCAAAAACACAAATATGGTCATAAATGCATTTAACGGTCATTCTGATTTTAATGCCCGCTATAGGAGCACCCTACTACGGCCCTCTTTCACTCAGGGCCGTCCTGGGTGCTTTATGGACTGTTTGACAAGTGCTGGAGGAGGAAATAGAGCCGTGCACCTGGTGATTGAAACCGTGCATCTGGTAACCCAAAAACACAAATATGGTCATAAATGCATTTAACGGTCATTCTGATTTTAATGCCCGCTATAGGAGCACCCTACTACGGCCCTCTTTCACTCAGGGCCGTCCTGGGTGCTTTATGGACTGTTTGACAAGTGCTGGAGGAGGAAATAGAGCCGTGCACCTGGTGATTGAAACCGTGCACCTGGTGATTGAAAACGTGCATCTGGTAACCCAAAAACAAATATGGTCCTAAATGCATTTAACGGTCATTCTGATTTAATGCCCGCTATGGAACACCCTACTACGGCCCTCTCTCACTCGGGGGCGACCTGAGTGCATTATGGACACTTTGAAATTTCACGATGGATACTGATTGCTATACAAGCGGTAACCCAAAAACACAAATATGGTCATAAATGCATTTAACGGTCATTCTGATTTTAATGCCCGCTATAGGAGCACCCTACTACGGCCCTCTTTCACTCAGGGCCGTCCTGGGTGCTTTATGGACTGTTTGACAAGTGCTGGAGGAGGAAATAGAGCCGTGCACCTGGTGATTGAAACCGTGCACCTGGTGATTGAAAACGTGCATCTGGTAACCCAAAAATTCAAATATGGTCCTAAATGCATTTAAGGGTCATTCTGATATTAATGCCCGCTATGGAAACACCCTACTACGGCCCTCTCTCTGTCGGGGGCGACCTGAGTGCATTATGGACACTTTGAAATTTCACGATGGATACTGATTGCTATACAAGCGGTAACCCAAAAACACAAATATGGTCATAAATGCATTTAACGGTCATTCTGATTTTAATGCCCGCTATAGGAGCACCCTACTACGGCCCTCTTTCACTCAGGGCCGTCCTGGGTGCTTTATGGACTGTTTGACAAGTGCTGGAGGAGGAAATAGAGCCGTGCACCTGGTGATTGAAACCGTGCATCTGGTAACCCAAAAACACAAATATGGTCATAAATGCATTTAACGGTCATTCTGATTTTAATGCCCGCTATAGGAGCACCCTACTACGGCCCTCTTTCACTCAGGGCCGTCCTGGGTGCTTTATGGACTGTTTGACAAGTGCTGGAGGAGGAAATAGAGCCGTGCACCTGGTGATTGAAACCGTGCACCTGGTGATTGAAAACGTGCATCTGGTAACCCAAAAATTCAAATATGGTCCTAAATGCATTTAAGGGTCATTCTGATATTAATGCCCGCTATGGAAACACCCTACTACGGCCCTCTCTCTGTCGGGGGCGACCTGAGTGCATTATGGACACTTTGAAATTTCACGATGGATACTGATTGCTATACAAGCGGTAACCCAAAAACACAAATATGGTCATAAATGCATTTAACGGTCATTCTGATTTTAATGCCCGCTATAGGAGCACCCTACTACGGCCCTCTTTCACTCAGGGCCGTCCTGGGTGCTTTATGGACTGTTTGACAAGTGCTGGAGGAGGAAATAGAGCCGTGCACCTGGTGATTGAAACCGTGCATCTGGTAACCCAAAAACACAAATATGGTCATAAATGCATTTAACGGTCATTCTGATTTTAATGCCCGCTATAGGAGCACCCTACTACGGCCCTCTTTCACTCAGGGCCGTCCTGGGTGCTTTATGGACTGTTTGACAAGTGCTGGAGGAGGAAATAGAGCCGTGCACCTGGTGATTGAAACCGTGCATCTGGTAACCCAAAAACACAAATATGGTCATAAATGCATTTAACGGTCATTCTGATTTTAATGCCCGCTATAGGAGCACCCTACTACGGCCCTCTTTCACTCAGGGCCGTCCTGGGTGCTTTATGGACTGTTTGACAAGTGCTGGAGGAGGAAATAGAGCCGTGCACCTGGTGATTGAAACCGTGCACCTGGTGATTGAAAACGTGCATCTGGTAACCCAAAAATTCAAATATGGTCCTAAATGCATTTAAGGGTCATTCTGATATTAATGCCCGCTATGGAAACACCCTACTACGGCCCTCTCTCTGTCGGGGGCGACCTGAGTGCATTATGGACACTTTGAAATTTCACGATGGATACTGATTGCTATACAAGCGGTAACCCAAAAACACAAATATGGTCATAAATGCATTTAACGGTCAT
The DNA here is from genome assembly GCF_002021735.2 of Oncorhynchus kisutch. NCBI lineage: Eukaryota > Metazoa > Chordata > Actinopteri > Salmoniformes > Salmonidae > Oncorhynchus > Oncorhynchus kisutch. Next base: position 28,251 of record NW_022262423.1, read on the forward strand.
TCTGATTTTAATGCCCGCTATAGGAGCACCCTACTACGGCCCTCTTTCACTCAGGGCCGTCCTGGGTGCTTTATGGACTGTTTGACAAGTGCTGGAGGAGGAAATAGAGCCGTGCACCTGGTGATTGAAACCGTGCATCTGGTAACCCAAAAACACAAATATGGTCATAAATGCATTTAACGGTCATTCTGATTTTAATGCCCGCTATAGGAGCACCCTACTACGGCCCTCTTTCACTCAGGGCCGTCCTGGGTGCTTTATGGACTGTTTGACAAGTGCTGGAGGAGGAAATAGAGCCGTGCACCTGGTGATTGAAACCGTGCACCTGGTGATTGAAAACGTGCATCTGGTAACCCAAAAATTCAAATATGGTCCTAAATGCATTTAAGGGTCATTCTGATATTAATGCCCGCTATGGAAACACCCTACTACGGCCCTCTCTCTGTCGGGGGCGACCTGAGTGCATTATGGACACTTTGAAATTTCACGATGGATACTGATTGCTATACAAGCGGTAACCCAAAAACACAAATATGGTCATAAATGCATTTAACGGTCATTCTGATTTTAATGCCCGCTATAGGAGCACCCTACTACGGCCCTCTTTCACTCAGGGCCGTCCTGGGTGCTTTATGGACTGTTTGACAAGTGCTGGAGGAGGAAATAGAGCCGTGCACCTGGTGATTGAAACCGTGCATCTGGTAACCCAAAAACACAAATATGGTCATAAATGCATTTAACGGTCATTCTGATTTTAATGCCCGCTATAGGAGCACCCTACTACGGCCCTCTTTCACTCAGGGCCGTCCTGGGTGCTTTATGGACTGTTTGACAAGTGCTGGAGGAGGAAATAGAGCCGTGCACCTGGTGATTGAAACCGTGCACCTGGTGATTGAAAACGTGCATCTGGTAACCCAAAAATTCAAATATGGTCCTAAATGCATTTAAGGGTCATTCTGATATTAATGCCCGCTATGGAAACACCCTACTACGGCCCTCTCTCTGTCGGGGGCGACCTGAGTGCATTATGGACACTTTGAAATTTCACGATGGATACTGATTGCTATACAAGCGGTAACCCAAAAACACAAATATGGTCATAAATGCATTTAACGGTCATTCTGATTTTAATGCCCGCTATAGGAGCACCCTACTACGGCCCTCTTTCACTCAGGGCCGTCCTGGGTGCTTTATGGACTGTTTGACAAGTGCTGGAGGAGGAAATAGAGCCGTGCACCTGGTGATTGAAACCGTGCATCTGGTAACCCAAAAACACAAATATGGTCATAAATGCATTTAACGGTCATTCTGATTTTAATGCCCGCTATAGGAGCACCCTACTACGGCCCTCTTTCACTCAGGGCCGTCCTGGGTGCTTTATGGACTGTTTGACAAGTGCTGGAGGAGGAAATAGAGCCGTGCACCTGGTGATTGAAACCGTGCACCTGGTGATTGAAAACGTGCATCTGGTAACCCAAAAATTCAAATATGGTCCTAAATGCATTTAAGGGTCATTCTGATATTAATGCCCGCTATGGAAACACCCTACTACGGCCCTCTCTCTGTCGGGGGCGACCTGAGTGCATTATGGACACTTTGAAATTTCACGATGGATACTGATTGCTATACAAGCGGTAACCCAAAAACACAAATATGGTCATAAATGCATTTAACGGTCATTCTGATTTTAATGCCCGCTATAGGAGCACCCTACTACGGCCCTCTTTCACTCAGGGCCGTCCTGGGTGCTTTATGGACTGTTTGACAAGTGCTGGAGGAGGAAATAGAGCCGTGCACCTGGTGATTGAAACCGTGCATCTGGTAACCCAAAAACACAAATATGGTCATAAATGCATTTAACGGTCATTCTGATTTTAATGCCCGCTATAGGAGCACCCTACTACGGCCCTCTTTCACTCAGGGCCGTCCTGGGTGCTTTATGGACTGTTTGACAAGTGCTGGAGGAGGAAATAGAGCCGTGCACCTGGTGATTGAAACCGTGCATCTGGTAACCCAAAAACACAAATATGGTCATAAATGCATTTAACGGTCATTCTGATTTTAATGCCCGCTATAGGAGCACCCTACTACGGCCCTCTTTCACTCAGGGCCGTCCTGGGTGCTTTATGGACTGTTTGACAAGTGCTGGAGGAGGAAATAGAGCCGTGCACCTGGTGATTGAAACCGTGCACCTGGTGATTGAAAACGTGCATCTGGTAACCCAAAAATTCAAATATGGTCCTAAATGCATTTAAGGGTCATTCTGATATTAATGCCCGCTATGGAAACACCCTACTACGGCCCTCTCTCTGTCGGGGGCGACCTGAGTGCATTATGGACACTTTGAAATTTCACGATGGATACTGATTGCTATACAAGCGGTAACCCAAAAACACAAATATGGTCATAAATGCATTTAACGGTCATTCTGATTTTAATGCCCGCTATAGGAGCACCCTACTACGGCCCTCTTTCACTCAGGGCCGTCCTGGGTGCTTTATGGACTGTTTGACAAGTGCTGGAGGAGGAAATAGAGCCGTGCACCTGGTGATTGAAACCGTGCATCTGGTAACCCAAAAACACAAATATGGTCATAAATGCATTTAACGGTCATTCTGATTTTAATGCCCGCTATAGGAGCACCCTACTACGGCCCTCTTTCACTCAGGGCCGTCCTGGGTGCTTTATGGACTGTTTGACAAGTGCTGGAGGAGGAAATAGAGCCGTGCACCTGGTGATTGAAACCGTGCACCTGGTGATTGAAAACGTGCATCTGGTAACCCAAAAATTCAAATATGGTCCTAAATGCATTTAAGGGTCATTCTGATATTAATGCCCGCTATGGAAACACCCTACTACGGCCCTCTCTCTGTCGGGGGCGACCTGAGTGCATTATGGACACTTTGAAATTTCACGATGGATACTGATTGCTATACAAGCGGTAACCCAAAAACACAAATATGGTCATAAATGCATTTAACGGTCATTCTGATTTTAATGCCCGCTATAGGAGCACCCTACTACGGCCCTCTTTCACTCAGGGCCGTCCTGGGTGCTTTATGGACTGTTTGACAAGTGCTGGAGGAGGAAATAGAGCCGTGCACCTGGTGATTGAAACCGTGCATCTGGTAACCCAAAAACACAAATATGGTCATAAATGCATTTAACGGTCATTCTGATTTTAATGCCCGCTATAGGAGCACCCTACTACGGCCCTCTTTCACTCAGGGCCGTCCTGGGTGCTTTATGGACTGTTTGACAAGTGCTGGAGGAGGAAATAGAGCCGTGCACCTGGTGATTGAAACCGTGCATCTGGTAACCCAAAACACAAATATGGTCATAAATGCATTTAACGGTCATTCTGATTTTAATGCCCGCTATAGGAGCACCCTACTACGGCCCTCTTTCACTCAGGGCCGTCCTGGGTGCTTTATGGACTGTTTGACAAGTGCTGGAGGAGGAAATAGAGCCGTGCACCTGGTGATTGAAACCGTGCACCTGGTGATTGAAAACGTGCATCTGGTAACCCAAAAATTCAAATATGGTCCTAAATGCATTTAAGGGTCATTCTGATATTAATGCCCGCTATGGAAACACCCTACTACGGCCCTCTCTCTGTCGGGGGCGACCTGAGTGCATTATGGACACTTTGAAATTTCACGATGGATACTGATTGCTATACAAGCGGTAACCCAAAAACACAAATATGGTCATAAATGCATTTAACGGTCATTCTGATTTTAATGCCCGCTATAGGAGCACCCTACTACGGCCCTCTTTCACTCAGGGCCGTCCTGGGTGCTTTATGGACTGTTTGACAAGTGCTGGAGGAGGAAATAGAGCCGTGCACCTGGTGATTGAAACCGTGCATCTGGTAACCCAAAAACACAAATATGGTCATAAATGCATTTAACGGTCATTCTGATTTTAATGCCCGCTATAGGAGCACCCTACTACGGCCCTCTTTCACTCAGGGCCGTCCTGGGTGCTTTATGGACTGTTTGACAAGTGCTGGAGGAGGAAATAGAGCCGTGCACCTGGTGATTGAAACCGTGCACCTGGTGATTGAAAACGTGCATCTGGTAACCCAAAAATTCAAATATGGTCCTAAATGCATTTAAGGGTCATTCTGATATTAATGCCCGCTATGGAAACACCCTACTACGGCCCTCTCTCTGTCGGGGGCGACCTGAGTGCATTATGGACACTTTGAAATTTCACGATGGATACTGATTGCTATACAAGCGGTAACCCAAAAACACAAATATGGTCATAAATGCATTTAACGGTCATTCTGATTTTAATGCCCGCTATAGGAGCACCCTACTACGGCCCTCTTTCACTCAGGGCCGTCCTGGGTGCTTTATGGACTGTTTGACAAGTGCTGGAGGAGGAAATAGAGCCGTGCACCTGGTGATTGAAACCGTGCATCTGGTAACCCAAAAACACAAATATGGTCATAAATGCATTTAACGGTCATTCTGATTTTAATGCCCGCTATAGGAGCACCCTACTACGGCCCTCTTTCACTCAGGGCCGTCCTGGGTGCTTTATGGACTGTTTGACAAGTGCTGGAGGAGGAAATAGAGCCGTGCACCTGGTGATTGAAACCGTGCACCTGGTGATTGAAAACGTGCATCTGGTAACCCAAAAATTCAAATATGGTCCTAAATGCATTTAAGGGTCATTCTGATATTAATGCCCGCTATGGAAACACCCTACTACGGCCCTCTCTCTGTCGGGGGCGACCTGAGTGCATTATGGACACTTTGAAATTTCACGATGGATACTGATTGCTATACAAGCGGTAACCCAAAAACACAAATATGGTCATAAATGCATTTAACGGTCATTCTGATTTTAATGCCCGCTATAGGAGCACCCTACTACGGCCCTCTTTCACTCAGGGCCGTCCTGGGTGCTTTATGGACTGTTTGACAAGTGCTGGAGGAGGAAATAGAGCCGTGCACCTGGTGATTGAAACCGTGCATCTGGTAACCCAAAAACACAAATATGGTCATAAATGCATTTAACGGTCATTCTGATTTTAATGCCCGCTATAGGAGCACCCTACTACGGCCCTCTTTCACTCAGGGCCGTCCTGGGTGCTTTATGGACTGTTTGACAAGTGCTGGAGGAGGAAATAGAGCCGTGCACCTGGTGATTGAAACCGTGCACCTGGTGATTGAAAACGTGCATCTGGTAACCCAAAAATTCAAATATGGTCCTAAATGCATTTAAGGGTCATTCTGATATTAATGCCCGCTATGGAAACACCCTACTACGGCCCTCTCTCTGTCGGGGGCGACCTGAGTGCATTATGGACACTTTGAAATTTCACGATGGATACTGATTGCTATACAAGCGGTAACCCAAAAACACAAATATGGTCATAAATGCATTTAACGGTCATTCTGATTTTAATGCCCGCTATAGGAGCACCCTACTACGGCCCTCTTTCACTCAGGGCCGTCCTGGGTGCTTTATGGACTGTTTGACAAGTGCTGGAGGAGGAAATAGAGCCGTGCACCTGGTGATTGAAACCGTGCATCTGGTAACCCAAAAACACAAATATGGTCATAAATGCATTTAACGGTCATTCTGATTTTAATGCCCGCTATAGGAGCACCCTACTACGGCCCTCTTTCACTCAGGGCCGTCCTGGGTGCTTTATGGACTGTTTGACAAGTGCTGGAGGAGGAAATAGAGCCGTGCACCTGGTGATTGAAACCGTGCATCTGGTAACCCAAAAACACAAATATGGTCATAAATGCATTTAACGGTCATTCTGATTTTAATGCCCGCTATAGGAGCACCCTACTACGGCCCTCTTTCACTCAGGGCCGTCCTGGGTGCTTTATGGACTGTTTGACAAGTGCTGGAGGAGGAAATAGAGCCGTGCACCTGGTGATTGAAACCGTGCACCTGGTAACCCAAAAACACAAATATGGTCATAAATGCATTTAACGGTCATTCTGATTTTAATGCCCGCTATGGAGCACCCTACTACGGCCCTCTTTCACTCAGGGCCGTCCTGGGTGCTTTATGGACTGTTTGACAAGTGCTGGAGGAGGAAATAGAGCCGTGCACCTGGTGATTGAAACCGTGCATCTGGTAACCCAAAAACACAAATATGGTCATAAATGCATTTAACGGTCATTCTGATTTTAATGCCCGCTATAGGAGCACCCTACTACGGCCCTCTTTCACTCAGGGCCGTCCTGGGTGCTTTATGGACTGTTTGACAAGTGCTGGAGGAGGAAATAGAGCCGTGCACCTGGTGATTGAAACCGTGCACCTGGTGATTGAAAACGTGCATCTGGTAACCCAAAAATTCAAATATGGTCCTAAATGCATTTAAGGGTCATTCTGATATTAATGCCCGCTATGGAAACACCCTACTACGGCCCTCTCTCTGTCGGGGGCGACCTGAGTGCATTATGGACACTTTGAAATTTCACGATGGATACTGATTGCTATACAAGCGGTAACCCAAAAAACACAATATGGTCATAAATGCATTTAACGGTCATTCTGATTTTAATGCCCGCTATAGGAGCACCCTACTACGGCCCTCTTTCACTCAGGGCCGTCCTGGGTGCTTTATGGACTGTTTGACAAGTGCTGGAGGAGGAAATAGAGCCGTGCACCTGGTGATTGAAACCGTGCATCTGGTAACCCAAAAACACAAATATGGTCATAAATGCATTTAACGGTCATTCTGATTTTAATGCCCGCTATAGGAGCACCCTACTACGGCCCTCTTTCACTCAGGGCCGTCCTGGGTGCTTTATGGACTGTTTGACAAGTGCTGGAGGAGGAAATAGAGCCGTGCACCTGGTGATTGAAACCGTGCATCTGGTAACCCAAAAACACAAATATGGTCATAAATGCATTTAACGGTCATTCTGATTTTAATGCCCGCTATAGGAGCACCCTACTACGGCCCTCTTTCACTCAGGGCCGTCCTGGGTGCTTTATGGACTGTTTGACAAGTGCTGGAGGAGGAAATAGAGCCGTGCACCTGGTGATTGAAACCGTGCACCTGGTGATTGAAAACGTGCATCTGGTAACCCAAAAATTCAAATATGGTCCTAAATGCATTTAAGGGTCATTCTGATATTAATGCCCGCTATGGAAACACCCTACTACGGCCCTCTCTCTGTCGGGGCGACCTGAGTGCATTATGGACACTTTGAAATTTCACGATGGATACTGATTGCTATACAAGCGGTAACCCAAAAACACAAATATGGTCATAAATGCATTTAACGGTCATTCTGATTTTAATGCCCGCTATAGGAGCACCCTACTACGGCCCTCTTTCACTCAGGGCCGTCCTGGGTGCTTTATGGACTGTTTGACAAGTGCTGGAGGAGGAAATAGAGCCGTGCACCTGGTGATTGAAACCGTGCATCTGGTAACCCAAAAACACAAATATGGTCATAAATGCATTTAACGGTCATTCTGATTTTAATGCCCGCTATAGGAGCACCCTACTACGGCCCTCTTTCACTCAGGGCCGTCCTGGGTGCTTTATGGACTGTTTGACAAGTGCTGGAGGAGGAAATAGAGCCGTGCACCTGGTGATTGAAACCGTGCATCTGGTAACCAAAAACACAAATATGGTCATAAATGCATTTAACGGTCATTCTGATTTTAATGCCCGCTATAGGAGCACCCTACTACGGCCCTCTTTCACTCAGGGCCGTCCTGGGTGCTTTATGGACTGTTTGACAAGTGCTGGAGGAGGAAATAGAGCCGTGCACCTGGTGATTGAAACCGTGCACCTGGTGATTGAAAACGTGCATCTGGTAACCCAAAAATTCAAATATGGTCCTAAATGCATTTAAGGGTCATTCTGATATTAATGCCCGCTATGGAAACACCCTACTACGGCCCTCTCTCTGTCGGGGGCGACCTGAGTGCATTATGGACACTTTGAAATTTCACGATGGATACTGATTGCTATACAAGCGGTAACCCAAAAACACAAATATGGTCATAAATGCATTTAACGGTCATTCTGATTTTAATGCCCGCTATAGGAGCACCCTACTACGGCCCTCTTTCACTCAGGGCCGTCCTGGGTGCTTTATGGACTGTTTGACAAGTGCTGGAGGAGGAAATAGAGCCGTGCACCTGGTGATTGAAACCGTGCATCTGGTAACCCAAAAACACAAATATGGTCATAAATGCATTTAACGGTCATTCTGATTTTAATGCCCGCTATAGGAGCACCCTACTACGGCCCTCTTTCACTCAGGGCCGTCCTGGGTGCTTTATGGACTGTTTGACAAGTGCTGGAGGAGGAAATAGAGCCGTGCACCTGGTGATTGAAACCGTGCACCTGGTGATTGAAAACGTGCATCTGGTAACCCAAAAATTCAAATATGGTCCTAAATGCATTTAAGGGTCATTCTGATATTAATGCCCGCTATGGAAACACCCTACTACGGCCCTCTCTCTGTCGGGGCGACCTGAGTGCATTATGGACACTTTGAAATTTCACGATGGATACTGATTGCTATACAAGCGGTAACCCAAAAACACAAATATGGTCATAAATGCATTTAACGGTCATTCTGATTTTAATGCCCGCTATAGGAGCACCCTACTACGGCCCTCTTTCACTCAGGGCCGTCCTGGGTGCTTTATGGACTGTTTGACAAGTGCTGGAGGAGGAAATAGAGCCGTGCACCTGGTGATTGAAACCGTGCATCTGGTAACCCAAAAACACAAATATGGTCATAAATGCATTTAACGGTCATTCTGATTTTAATGCCCGCTATAGGAGCACCCTACTACGGCCCTCTTTCACTCAGGGCCGTCCTGGGTGCTTTATGGACTGTTTGACAAGTGCTGGGAGGAGGAAATAGAGCCGTGCACCTGGTGATTGAAACCGTGCACCTGGTGATTGAAAACGTGCATCTGGTAACCCAAAAATTCAAATATGGTCCTAAATGCATTTAAGGGTCATTCTGATATTAATGCCCGCTATGGAAACCCCTACTACGGCCCTCTCTCTGTCGGGGGCGACCTGAGTGCATTATGGACACTTTGAAATTTCACGATGGATACTGATTGCTATACAAGCGGTAACCCAAAACACAAATATGGTCATAAATGCATTTAACGGTCATTCTGATTTTAATGCCCGCTATAGGAGCACCCTACTACGGCCCTCTTTCACTCAGGGCCGTCCTGGGTGCTTTATGGACTGTTTGACAAGTGCTGGAGGAGGAAATAGAGCCGTGCACCTGGTGATTGAAACCGTGCATCTGGTAACCCAAAAACACAAATATGGTCATAAATGCATTTAACGGTCATTCTGATTTTAATGCCCGCTATAGGAGCACCCTACTACGGCCCTCTTTCACTCAGGGCCGTCCTGGGTGCTTTATGGACTGTTTGACAAGTGCTGGAGGAGGAAATAGAGCCGTGCACCTGGTGATTGAAACCGTGCACCTGGTGATTGAAAACGTGCATCTGGTAACCCAAAAATTCAAATATGGTCCTAAATGCATTTAAGGGTCATTCTGATATTAATGCCCGCTATGGAAACACCCTACTACGGCCCTCTCTCTGTCGGGGGCGACCTGAGTGCATTATGGACACTTTGAAATTTCACGATGGATACTGATTGCTATACAAGCGGTAACCCAAAAACACAAATATGGTCATAAATGCATTTAACGGTCATTCTGATTTTAATGCCCGCTATAGGAGCACCCTACTACGGCCCTCTTTCACTCAGGGCCGTCCTGGGTGCTTTATGGACTGTTTGACAAGTGCTGGAGGAGGAAATAGAGCCGTGCACCTGGTGATTGAAACCGTGCATCTGGTAACCCAAAAACACAAATATGGTCATAAATGCATTTAACGGTCATTCTGATTTAATGCCCGCTATAGGAGCACCCTACTACGGCCCTCTTTCACTCAGGCCGTCCTGGGTGCTTTATGGACTGTTTGACAAGTGCTGGAGGAGGAAATAGAGCCGTGCACCTGGTGATTGAAACCGTGCATCTGGTAACCCAAAAACACAAATATGGTCATAAATGCATTTAACGGTCATTCTGATTTTAATGCCCGCTATAGAGCACCCTACTACGGCCCTCTTCACTCAGGGCCGTCCGGGTGCTTATGGACTGTTTGACAAGTGCTGGAGGAGGAAATAGAGCCGTGCACCTGGTGATTGAAAACCGTGCATCTGGTAACCAAAACACAAATATGGTCATAAATGCATTAACGGTCATTCTGATTTTAATGCCCGCTATAGGAGCACCCTACTACGGCCCTCTTCACTCAGGGCCGTCCTGGGTGCTTTATGGACTGTTTGACAAGTGCTGGAGGAGGAAATAGAGCCGTGCACCTGGTGATTGAAACCGTGCATCTGGTAACCCAAAAACACAAATATGGTCATAAATGCATTTAACGGTCATTCTGATTTTAATGCCCGCTATAGGAGCACCCTACTACGGCCCTCTTTCACTCAGGGCCGTCCTGGGTGCTTTATGGACTGTTTGACAAGTGCTGGAGGAGGAAATAGAGCCGTGCACCTGGTGATTGAAACCGTGCACCTGGTGATTGAAAACGTGCATCTGGTAACCCAAAAATCAAATATGGTCCTAAATGCATTTAAGGTCATTCTGATATTAATGCCCGCTATGGAAACACCCTACTACGGCCCTCTCTCTGTCGGGGGCGACCTGAGTGCATTATGGACACTTTGAAATTTCACGATGGATACTGATTGCTATACAAGCGGTAACCCAAAAACACAAATATGGTCATAAATGCATTTAACGGTCATTCTGATTTTAATGCCCGCTATAGGAGCACCCTACTACGGCCCTCTTTCACTCAGGGCCGTCCTGGGTGCTTTATGGACTGTTTGACAAGTGCTGGAGGAGGAAATAGAGCCGTGCACCTGGTGATTGAAACCGTGCATCTGGTAACCCAAAAACACAAATATGGTCATAAATGCATTTAACGGTCATTCTGATTTAATGCCCGCTATAGGAGCACCCTACTACGGCCCTCTTTCACTCAGGGCCGTCCTGGGTGCTTTATGGACTGTTTGACAAGTGCTGGAGGAGGAAATAGAGCCGTGCACCTGGTGATTGAAACCGTGCATCTGGTAACCCAAAAACACAAATATGGTCATAAATGCATTTAACGGTCATTCTGATTTAATGCCCGCTATAGGAGCACCCTACTACGGCCCTCTTTCACTCAGGGCCGTCCTGGGTGCTTTATGGACTGTTTGACAAGTGCTGGAGGAGGAATAGAGCCGTGCACCTGGTGATTGAAACCGTGCATCTGGTAACCCAAAACACAAATATGGTCATAAATGCATTTAACGGTCATTCTGATTTTAATGCCCGCTATAGGAGCACCCTACTACGGCCCTCTTTCACTCAGGGCCGTCCTGGGTGCTTTATGGACTGTTTGACAAGTGCTGGAGGAGGAAATAGAGCCGTGCACCTGGTGATTGAAACCGTGCACCTGGTGATTGAAAACGTGCATCTGGTAACCCAAAAATTCAAATATGGTCCTAAATGCATTTAAGGTCATTCTGATATAATGCCCGCTATGGAAACACCCTACTACGGCCCTCTCTCTGTGGGGGCGACCTGAGTGCATTATGGACACTGAAATTTCATTTCACGATGGATACTGATTGCTATAACAAGCGGTACCCAAAAACACAAATATGGTCATAAATGCATTAACGGTCATTCTGATTTTAATGCCCGCTATAGGAGCACCCTACTACGGCCCTCTTTCACTCCTGTCTCTTATACACATCTAGATGTGTATAAGAGACAGGGGCCGTCCTGGGTGCTTTATGGACTGTTTGACAAGTGCTGAGGAGGAAATAGAGCCGTGCACCTGGTGATTGAAACCGTGCATCTGGTAACCCAAAAACACAAATATGGTCATAAATGCATTTAACGGTCATTCTGATTTTAATGCCCGCTATAGGAGCACCCTACTACGGCCCTCTTTCACTCAGGGCCGTCCTGGGTGCTTTATGGACTGTTTGACAAGTGCTGGAGGAGGAAATAGAGCCGTGCACCTGGTGATTGAAACCGTGCATCTGGTAACCAAAAAACACAATATGGTCATAAATGCATTTAACGGTCATTCTGATTTTAATGCCCGCTATAGGAGCACCCTACTACGGCCCTCTTTCACTCAGGGCCGTCCTGGGTGCTTTATGGACTGTTTGACAAGTGCTGGAGGAGGAAATAGAGCCGTGCACCTGGTGATTGAAACCGTGCACCTGGTGATTGAAAACGTGCATCTGGTAACCCAAAAATTCAAATATGGTCCTAAATGCATTTAAGGGTCATTCTGATATTAATGCCCGCTATGGAAACACCCTACTACGGCCCTCTCTCTGTCGGGGGCGACCTGAGTGCATTATGGACACTTTGAAATTTCACGATGGATACTGATTGCTATACAAGCGGTAACCCAAAAACACAAATATGGTCATAAATGCATTTAACGGTCATTCTGATTTTAATGCCCGCTATAGGAGCACCCTACTACGGCCCTCTTTCACTCAGGGCCGTCCTGGGTGCTTTATGGACTGTTTGACAAGTGCTGGAGGAGGAAATAGAGGCGTGCACCTGGTGATTGAAACCGTGCATCTGGTAACCCAAAAACACAAATATGGTCATAAATGCATTTAACGGTCATTCTGATTTTAATGCCCGCTATAGGAGCACCCTACTACGGCCCTCTTTCACTCAGGGCCGTCCTGGGTGCTTTATGGACTGTTTGACAAGTGCTGGAGGAGGAAATAGAGCCGTGCACCTGGTGATTGAAACCGTGCATCTGGTAACCCAAAAACACAAATATGGTCATAAATGCATTTAACGGTCATTCTGATTTTAATGCCCGCTATAGGAGCACCCTACTACGGCCCTCTTTCACTCAGGGCCGTCCTGGGTGCTTTATGGACTGTTTGACAAGTGCTGGAGGAGGAAATAGAGCCGTGCACCTGGTGATTGAAACCGTGCACCTGGTGATTGAAAACGTGCATCTGGTAACCCAAAAATTCAAATATGGTCCTAAATGCATTTAAGGGTCATTCTGATATTAATGCCCGCTATGGAAACACCCTACTACGGCCCTCTCTCTGTCGGGGGCGACCTGAGTGCATTATGGACACTTTGAAATTTCACGATGGATACTGATTGCTATACAAGCGGTAACCCAAAAACACAAATATGGTCATAAATGCATTTAACGGTCATTCTGATTTTAATGCCCGCTATAGGAGCACCCTACTACGGCCCTCTTTCACTCAGGGCCGTCCTGGGTGCTTTATGGACTGTTTGACAAGTGCTGGAGGAGGAAATAGAGCCGTGCACCTGGTGATTGAAACCGTGCATCTGGTAACCCAAAAACACAAATATGGTCATAAATGCATTTAACGGTCATTCTGATTTTAATGCCCGCTATAGGAGCACCCTACTACGGCCCTCTTTCACTCAGGGCCGTCCTGGGTGCTTTATGGACTGTTTGACAAGTGCTGGAGGAGGAAATAGAGCCGTGCACCTGGTGATTGAAACCGTGCATCTGGTAACCCAAAAAACAAATATGGTCATAAATGCATTTAACGGTCATTCTGATTTTAATGCCCGCTATAGGAGCACCCTACTACGGCCCTCTTTCACTCAGGGCCGTCCTGGGTGCTTTATGGACTGTTTGACAAGTGCTGGAGGAGGAAATAGAGCCGTGCACCTGGTGATTGAAACCGTGCACCTGGTGATTGAAAACGTGCATCTGGTAACCCAAAAATTCAAATATGGTCCTAAATGCATTTAAGGGTCATTCTGATATTAATGCCCGCTATGGAAACACCCTACTACGGCCTGTCTCTGTCGGGGGCGCGACTGAGTGCATTATGGACACTTTGAAATTTCACGATGGATACTGATTGCTATACAAGCGGTAACCCAAAAACACAAATATGGTCATAAATGCATTTAACGGTCATTCTGATTTTAATGCCCGCTATAGGAGCACCCTACTACGGCCCTCTTTCACTCAGGGCCGTCCTGGGTGCTTTATGGACTGTTTGACAAGTGCTGGAGGAGGAAATAGAGCCGTGCACCTGGTGATTGAAACCGTGCATCTGGTAACCCAAAAACACAATATGGTCATAAATGCATTTAACGGTCATTCTGATTTTAATGCCCGCTATAGGAGCACCCTACTACGGCCCTCTTTCACTCAGGGCCGTCCTGGGTGCTTTATGGACTGTTTGACAAGTGCTGGAGGAGGAAATAGAGCCGTGCACCTGGTGATTGAAACCGTGCACCTGGTGATTGAAAACGTGCATCTGGTAACCCAAAATTCAAATATGGTCCTAAATGCATTTAAGGGTCATTCTGATATTAATGCCCGCTATGGAAACACCCTACTACGGCCCTCTCTCTGTCGGGGGCGACCTGAGTGCATTATGGACACTTTGAAATTTCACGATGGATACTGATTGCTATACAAGCGGTAACCCAAAAACACAAATATGGTCATAAATGCATTTAACGGTCATTCTGATTTTAATGCCCGCTATAGGAGCACCCTACTACGGCCCTCTTTCACTCAGGGCCGTCCTGGGTGCTTTATGGACTGTTTGACAAGTGCTGGAGGAGGAAATAGAGCCGTGCACCTGGTGATTGAAACCGTGCATCTGGTAACCCAAAACACAAATATGGTCATAAATGCATTTAACGGTCATTCTGATTTTAATGCCCGCTATAGGAGCACCCTACTACGGCCCTCTTTCACTCAGGGCCGTCCTGGGTGCTTTATGGACTGTTTGACAAGTGCTGGAGGAGGAAATAGAGCCGTGCACCTGGTGATTGAAACCGTGCATCTGGTAACCCAAAAACACAAATATGGTCATAAATGCATTTAACGGTCATTCTGATTTTAATGCCCGCTATAGGAGCACCCTACTACGGCCCTCTTTCACTCAGGGCCGTCCTGGGTGCTTTATGGACTGTTTGACAAGTGCTGGAGGAGGAAATAGAGCCGTGCACCTGGTGATTGAAACCGTGCACCTGGTGATTGAAAACGTGCATCTGGTAACCCAAAAAATTCAAATATGGTCCTAAATGCATTTAAGGGTCATTCTGATATTAATGCCCGCTATGGAAAACACCTACTACGGCCCTCTCTCTGTCGGGGCGACCTGAGTGCATTATGGACACTTTGAAATTTCACGATGGATACTGATTGCTATACAAGCGGTAACCAAAAACACAAATATGGTCATAAATGCATTTAACGGTCATTCTGATTTAATGCCCGCTATAGGAGCACCCTACTACGGCCCTCTTTCACTCAGGGCCGTCCTGGGTGCTTTATGGACTGTTTGACAAGTGCTGGAGGAGGAAATAGAGCCGTGCACCTGGTGATTGAAACCGTGCATCTGGTAACCCAAAAACACAAATATGGTCATAAATGCATTTAACGGTCATTCTGATTTTAATGCCCGCTATAGGAGCACCCTACTACGGCCCTCTTTCACTCAGGGCGTCCTGGGTGCTTTATGGACTGTTTGACAAGTGCTGGAGGAGGAAATAGAGCCGTGCACCTGGTGATTGAAACCGTGCACCTGGTGATTGAAAACGTGCATCTGGTAACCCAAAAATTCAAATATGGTCCTAAATGCATTTAAGGGTCATTCTGATATTAATGCCCGCTATGGAAACACCCTACTACGGCCCTCTCTCTGTCGGGGGCGACCTGAGTGCATTATGGACACTTTGAAATTTCACGATGGATACTGATTGCTATACAAGCGGTAACCCAAAAACACAAATATGGTCATAAATGCATTTAACGGTCATTCTGATTTTAATGCCCGCTATAGGAGCACCCTACTACGGCCCTCTTTCACTCAGGGCCGTCCTGGGTGCTTTATGGACTGTTTGACAAGTGCTGGAGGAGGAAATAGAGCCGTGCACCTGGTGATTGAAACCGTGCATCTGGTAACCCAAAAACACAAATATGGTCATAAATGCATTTAACGGTCATTCTGATTTTAATGCCCGCTATAGGAGCACCCTACTACGGCCCTCTTTCACTCAGGGCCGTCCTGGGTGCTTTATGGACTGTTTGACAAGTGCTGGAGGAGGAAATAGAGCCGTGCACCTGGTGATTGAAACCGTGCATCTGGTAACCAAAAACACAAATATGGTCATAAATGCATTTAACGGTCATTCTGATTTTAATGCCCGCTATAGGAGCACCCTACTACGGCCCTCTTTCACTCAGGGCCGTCCTGGGTGCTTTATGGACTGTTTGACAAGTGCTGGAGGAGGAATAGAGCCGTGCACCTGGTGATTGAAAACCGTGCATCTGGTAACCCAAAAACACAAATATGGTCATAAATGCATTTAACGGTCATTCTGATTTTAATGCCCGCTATAGGAGCACCCTACTACGGCCCTCTTTCACTCAGGGCCGTCCTGGTGCTTTATGGACTGTTTGACAAGTGCTGGAGGAGGAAATAGAGCCGTGCACCTGGTGATTGAAACCGTGCACCTGGTGATTGAAAACGTGCATCTGGTAACCCAAAAATTCAAATATGGTCCTAAATGCATTTAAGGGTCATTCTGATATTAATGCCCGCTATGGAAACACCCTACTACGGCCCTCTCTCTGTCGGGGGCGACCTGAGTGCATTATGGACACTTTGAAATTTCACGATGGATACTGATTGCTATACAAGCGGTAACCCAAAAACACAAATATGGTCATAAATGCATTTAACGGTCATTCTGATTTTAATGCCCGCTATAGGAGCACCCTACTACGGCCCTCTTTCACTCAGGGCCGTCCTGGGTGCTTTATGGACTGTTTGACAAGTGCTGGAGGAGGAAATAGAGCCGTGCACCTGGTGATTGAAACCGTGCATCTGGTAACCCAAAAACACAAATATGGTCATAAATGCATTTAACGGTCATTCTGATTTTAATGCCCGCTATAGGAGCACCCTACTACGGCCCTCTTTCACTCAGGGCCGTCCTGGGTGCTTTATGGACTGTTTGACAAGTGCTGGAGGAGGAAATAGAGCCGTGCACCTGGTGATTGAAACCGTGCACCTGGTGATTGAAAACGTGCATCTGGTAACCCAAAAATTCAAATATGGTCCTAAATGCATTTAAGGGTCATTCTGATATTAATGCCCGCTATGGAAACACCCTACTACGGCCCTCTCTCTGTCGGGGGCGACCTGAGTGCATTATGGACACTTTGAAATTTCACGATGGATACTGATTGCTATACAAGCGGTAACCCAAAAACACAAATATGGTCATAAATGCATTTAACGGTCATTCTGATTTTAATGCCCGCTATAGGAGCACCCTACTACGGCCCTCTTTCACTCAGGGCCGTCCTGGGTGCTTTATGGACTGTTTGACAAGTGCTGGAGGAGGAAATAGAGCCGTGCACCTGGTGATTGAAACCGTGCATCTGGTAACCCAAAAACACAAATATGGTCATAAATGCATTTAACGGTCATTCTGATTTTAATGCCCGCTATAGGAGCACCCTACTACGGCCCTCTTTCACTCAGGGCCGTCCTGGGTGCTTTATGGACTGTTTGACAAGTGCTGGAGGAGGAAATAGAGCCGTGCACCTGGTGATTGAAACCGTGCATCTGGTAACCCAAAAACACAAATATGGTCATAAATGCATTTAACGGTCATTCTGATTTTAATGCCCGCTATAGGAGCACCCTACTACGGCCCTCTTTCACTCAGGGCCGTCCTGGGTGCTTTATGGACTGTTTGACAAGTGCTGGAGGAGGAAATAGAGCCGTGCACCTGGTGATTGAAACCGTGCACCTGGTGATTGAAAACGTGCATCTGGTAACCCAAAAATTCAAATATGGTCCTAAATGCATTTAAGGGTCATTCTGATATTAATGCCCGCTATGGAAACACCCTACTACGGCCCTCTCTCTGTCGGGGGCGACCTGAGTGCATTATGGACACTTTGAAATTTCACGATGGATACTGATTGCTATACAAGCGGTAACCCAAAAACACAAATATGGTCATAAATGCATTTAACGGTCATTCTGATTTTAATGCCCGCTATAGGAGCACCCTACTACGGCCCTCTTTCACTCAGGGCCGTCCTGGGTGCTTTATGGACTGTTTGACAAGTGCTGGAGGAGGAAATAGAGCCGTGCACCTGGTGATTGAAACCGTGCATCTGGTAACCCAAAAACACAAATATGGTCATAAATGCATTTAACGGTCATTCTGATTTTAATGCCCGCTATAGGAGCACCCTACTACGGCCCTCTTTCACTCAGGGCCGTCCTGGGTGCTTTATGGACTGTTTGACAAGTGCTGGAGGAGGAAATAGAGCCGTGCACCTGGTGATTGAAACCGTGCACCTGGTGATTGAAAACGTGCATCTGGTAACCCAAAAATTCAAATATGGTCCTAAATGCATTTAAGGGTCATTCTGATATTAATGCCCGCTATGGAAACACCCTACTACGGCCCTCTCTCTGTCGGGGGCGACCTGAGTGCATTATGGACACTTTGAAATTTCACGATGGATACTGATTGCTATACAAGCGGTAACCCAAAAACACAAATATGGTCATAAATGCATTTAACGGTCATTCTGATTTTAATGCCCGCTATAGGAGCACCCTACTACGGCCCTCTTTCACTCAGGGCCGTCCTGGGTGCTTTATGGACTGTTTGACAAGTGCTGGAGGAGGAAATAGAGCCGTGCACCTGGTGATTGAAACCGTGCACCTGGTGATTGAAAACGTGCATCTGGTAACCCAAAAATTCAAATATGGTCCTAAATGCATTTAAGGGTCATTCTGATATTAATGCCCGCTATGGAAACACCCTACTACGGCCCTCTCTCTGTCGGGGGCGACCTGAGTGCATTATGGACACTTTGAAATTTCACGATGGATACTGATTGCTATACAAGCGGTAACCCAAAAACACAAATATGGTCATAAATGCATTTAACGGTCATTCTGATTTTAATGCCCGCTATAGGAGCACCCTACTACGGCCCTCTTTCACTCAGGGCCGTCCTGGGTGCTTTATGGACTGTTTGACAAGTGCTGGAGGAGGAAATAGAGCCGTGCACCTGGTGATTGAAACCGTGCATCTGGTAACCCAAAAACACAAATATGGTCATAAATGCATTTAACGGTCATTCTGATTTTAATGCCCGCTATAGGAGCACCCTACTACGGCCCTCTTTCACTCAGGGCCGTCCTGGGTGCTTTATGGACTGTTTGACAAGTGCTGGAGGAGGAAATAGAGCCGTGCACCTGGTGATTGAAACCGTGCACCTGGTGATTGAAAACGTGCATCTGGTAACCCAAAATTCAAATATGGTCCTAAATGCATTTAAGGGTCATTCTGATATTAATGCCCGCTATGGAAACACCCTACTACGGCCCTCTCTCTGTCGGGGGCGACCTGAGTGCATTATGGACACTTTGAAATTTCACGATGGATACTGATTGCTATACAAGCGGTAACCCAAAAACACAAATATGGTCATAAATGCATTTAACGGTCATTCTGATTTTAATGCCCGCTATAGGAGCACCCTACTACGGCCCTCTTTCACTCAGGGCCGTCCTGGGTGCTTTATGGACTGTTTGACAAGTGCTGGAGGAGGAAATAGAGCCGTGCACCTGGTGATTGAAACCGTGCATCTGGTAACCCAAAAACACAAATATGGTCATAAATGCATTTAACGGTCATTCTGATTTTAATGCCCGCTATAGGAGCACCCTACTACGGCCCTCTTTCACTCAGGGCCGTCCTGGGTGCTTTATGGACTGTTTGACAAGTGCTGGAGGAGGAAATAGAGCCGTGCACCTGGTGATTGAAACCGTGCACCTGGTGATTGAAAACGTGCATCTGGTAACCCAAAAATTCAAATATGGTCCTAAATGCATTTAAGGGTCATTCTGATATTAATGCCCGCTATGGAAACACCCTACTACGGCCCTCTCTCTGTCGGGGGCGACCTGAGTGCATTATGGACACTTTGAAATTTCACGATGGATACTGATTGCTATACAAGCGGTAACCCAAAAACAAATATGGTCATAAATGCATTTAACGGTCATTCTGATTTTAATGCCCGCTATAGGAGCACCCTACTACGGCCCTCTTTCACTCAGGGCCGTCCTGGGTGCTTTATGGACTGTTTGACAAGTGCTGGAGGAGGAAATAGAGCCGTGCACCTGGTGATTGAAACCGTGCATCTGGTAACCCAAAAACACAAATATGGTCATAAATGCATTTAACGGTCATTCTGATTTTAATGCCCGCTATAGGAGCACCCTACTACGGCCCTCTTTCACTCAGGGCCGTCCTGGGTGCTTTATGGACTGTTTGACAAGTGCTGGAGGAGGAAATAGAGCCGTGCACCTGGTGATTGAAACCGTGCATCTGGTAACCCAAAAACACAAATATGGTCATAAATGCATTTAACGGTCATTCTGATTTTAATGCCCGCTATAGGAGCACCCTACTACGGCCCTCTTTCACTCAGGGCCGTCCTGGGTGCTTTATGGACTGTTTGACAAGTGCTGGAGGAGGAAATAGAGCCGTGCACCTGGTGATTGAAACCGTGCACCTGGTGATTGAAAACGTGCATCTGGTAACCCAAAAATTCAAATATGGTCCTAAATGCATTTAAGGGTCATTCTGATATTAATGCCCGCTATGGAAACACCCTACTACGGCCCTCTCTCTGTCGGGGCGACCCTGAGTGCATTATGGACACTTTGAAATTTCACGATGGATACTGATTGCTATACAAGCGGTAACCCAAAAACACAAATATGGTCATAAATGCATTTAACGGTCATTCTGATTTTAATGCCCGCTATAGGAGCACCCTACTACGGCCCTCTTTCACTCAGGGCCGTCCTGGGTGCTTTATGGACTGTTTGACAAGTGCTGGAGGAGGAAATAGAGCCGTGCACCTGGTGATTGAAACCGTGCATCTGGTAACCCAAAAACACAAATATGGTCATAAATGCATTTAACGGTCATTCTGATTTTAATGCCCGCTATAGGAGCACCCTACTACGGCCCTCTTTCACTCAGGGCCGTCCTGGGTGCTTTATGGACTGTTTGACAAGTGCTGGAGGAGGAAATAGAGCCGTGCACCTGGTGATTGAAACCGTGCATCTGGTAACCCAAAAACACAAATATGGTCATAAATGCATTTAACGGTCATTCTGATTTTAATGCCCGCTATAGGAGCACCCTACTACGGCCCTCTTTCACTCAGGGCCGTCCTGGGTGCTTTATGGACTGTTTGACAAGTGCTGGAGGAGGAAATAGAGCCGTGCACCTGGTGATTGAAACCGTGCACCTGGTGATTGAAAACGTGCATCTGGTAACCCAAAAATTCAAATATGGTCCTAAATGCATTTAAGGGTCATTCTGATATTAATGCCCGCTATGGAAACACCCTACTACGGCCCTCTCTCTGTCGGGGGCGACCTGAGTGCATTATGGACACTTTGAAATTTCACGATGGATACTGATTGCTATACAAGCGGTAACCCAAAAACACAAATATGGTCATAAATGCATTTAACGGTCATTCTGATTTTAATGCCCGCTATAGGAGCACCCTACTACGGCCCTCTTTCACTCAGGGCCGTCCTGGGTGCTTTATGGACTGTTTGACAAGTGCTGGAGGAGGAAATAGAGCCGTGCACCTGGTGATTGAAACCGTGCATCTGGTAACCCAAAAACACAAATATGGTCATAAATGCATTTAACGGTCATTCTGATTTTAATGCCCGCTATAGGAGCACCCTACTACGGCCCTCTTTCACTCAGGGCCGTCCTGGGTGCTTTATGGACTGTTTGACAAGTGCTGGAGGAGGAAATAGAGCCGTGCACCTGGTGATTGAAACCGTGCACCTGGTGATTGAAAACGTGCATCTGGTAACCCAAAAATTCAAATATGGTCCTAAATGCATTTAAGGGTCATTCTGATATTAATGCCCGCTATGGAAACACCCTACTACGGCCTCTCTCTGTCGGGGGCGACCTGAGTGCATTATGGACACTTTGAAATTTCACGATGGATACTGATTGCTATACAAGCGGTAACCCAAAAACACAAATATGGTCATAAATGCATTTAACGGTCATTCTGATTTTAATGCCCGCTATAGGAGCACCCTACTACGGCCCTCTTTCACTCAGGGCCGTCCTGGGTGCTTTATGGACTGTTTGACAAGTGCTGGAGGAGGAAATAGAGCCGTGCACCTGGTGATTGAAACCGTGCATCTGGTAACCCAAAAACACAAATATGGTCATAAATGCATTTAACGGTCATTCTGATTTTAATGCCCGCTATAGGAGCACCCTACTACGGCCCTCTTTCACTCAGGGCCGTCCTGGGTGCTTTATGGACTGTTTGACAAGTGCTGGAGGAGGAAATAGAGCCGTGCACCTGGTGATTGAAACCGTGCATCTGGTAACCCAAAAACACAAATATGGTCATAAATGCATTTAACGGTCATTCTGATTTTAATGCCCGCTATAGGAGCACCCTACTACGGCCCTCTTTCACTCAGGGCCGTCCTGGGTGCTTTATGGACTGTTTGACAAGTGCTGGAGGAGGAAATAGAGCCGTGCACCTGGTGATTGAAACCGTGCACCTGGTGATTGAAAACGTGCATCTGGTAACCCAAAAATTCAAATATGGTCCTAAATGCATTTAAGGGTCATTCTGATATTAATGCCCGCTATGGAAACACCCTACTACGGCCCTCTCTCTGTCGGGGGCGACCTGAGTGCATTATGGACACTTTGAAATTTCACGATGGATACTGATTGCTATACAAGCGGTAACCCAAAAACACAAATATGGTCATAAATGCATTTAACGGTCATTCTGATTTTAATGCCCGCTATAGGAGCACCCTACTACGGCCCTCTTTCACTCAGGGCCGTCCTGGGTGCTTTATGGACTGTTTGACAAGTGCTGGAGGAGGAAATAGAGCCGTGCACCTGGTGATTGAAACCGTGCATCTGGTAACCCAAAAACACAAATATGGTCATAAATGCATTTAACGGTCATTCTGATTTTAATGCCCGCTATAGGAGCACCCTACTACGGCCCTCTTTCACTCAGGGCCGTCCTGGGTGCTTTATGGACTGTTTGACAAGTGCTGGAGGAGGAAATAGAGCCGTGCACCTGGTGATTGAAACCGTGCACCTGGTGATTGAAAACGTGCATCTGGTAACCCAAAAATTCAAATATGGTCCTAAATGCATTTAAGGGTCATTCTGATATTAATGCCCGCTATGGAAACACCCTACTACGGCCCTCTCTCTGTCGGGGGCGACCTGAGTGCATTATGGACACTTTGAAATTTCACGATGGATACTGATTGCTATACAAGCGGTAACCCAAAAACACAAATATGGTCATAAATGCATTTAACGGTCATTCTGATTTTAATGCCCGCTATAGGAGCACCCTACTACGGCCCTCTTTCACTCAGGGCCGTCCTGGGTGCTTTATGGACTGTTTGACAAGTGCTGGAGGAGGAAATAGAGCCGTGCACCTGGTGATTGAAACCGTGCATCTGGTAACCCAAAAACACAAATATGGTCATAAATGCATTTAACGGTCATTCTGATTTTAATGCCCGCTATAGGAGCACCCTACTACGGCCCTCTTTCACTCAGGGCCGTCCTGGGTGCTTTATGGACTGTTTGACAAGTGCTGGAGGAGGAAATAGAGCCGTGCACCTGGTGATTGAAACCGTGCACCTGGTGATTGAAAACGTGCATCTGGTAACCCAAAATTCAAATATGGTCCTAAATGCATTTAAGGGTCATTCTGATATTAATGCCCGCTATGGAAACACCCTACTACGGCCCTCTCTCTGTCGGGGGCGACCTGAGTGCATTATGGACACTTTGAAATTTCACGATGGATACTGATTGCTATACAAGCGGTAACCCAAAAACACAAATATGGTCATAAATGCATTTAACGGTCATTCTGATTTTAATGCCCGCTATAGGAGCACCCTACTACGGCCCTCTTTCACTCAGGGCCGTCCTGGGTGCTTTATGGACTGTTTGACAAGTGCTGGAGGAGGAAATAGAGCCGTGCACCTGGTGATTGAAACCGTGCATCTGGTAACCCAAAAACACAAATATGGTCATAAATGCATTTAACGGTCATTCTGATTTTAATGCCCGCTATAGGAGCACCCTACTACGGCCCTCTTTCACTCAGGGCCGTCCTGGGTGCTTTATGGACTGTTTGACAAGTGCTGGAGGAGGAAATAGAGCCGTGCACCTGGTGATTGAAACCGTGCATCTGGTAACCCAAAAACACAAATATGGTCATAAATGCATTTAACGGTCATTCTGATTTTAATGCCCGCTATAGGAGCACCCTACTACGGCCCTCTTTCACTCAGGGCCGTCCTGGGTGCTTTATGGACTGTTTGACAAGTGCTGGAGGAGGAAATAGAGCCGTGCACCTGGTGATTGAAACCGTGCACCTGGTGATTGAAAACGTGCATCTGGTAACCCAAAAATTCAAATATGGTCCTAAATGCATTTAAGGGTCATTCTGATATTAATGCCCGCTATGGAAACACCCTACTACGGCCCTCTCTCTGTCGGGGGCGACCTGAGTGCATTATGGACACTTTGAAATTTCACGATGGATACTGATTGCTATACAAGCGGTAACCCAAAAACACAAATATGGTCATAAATGCATTTAACGGTCATTCTGATTTTAATGCCCGCTATAGGAGCACCCTACTACGGCCCTCTTTCACTCAGGGCCGTCCTGGGTGCTTTATGGACTGTTTGACAAGTGCTGGAGGAGGAAATAGAGCCGTGCACCTGGTGATTGAAACCGTGCATCTGGTAACCCAAAAACACAAATATGGTCATAAATGCATTTAACGGTCATTCTGATTTTAATGCCCGCTATAGGAGCACCCTACTACGGCCCTCTTTCACTCAGGGCCGTCCTGGGTGCTTTATGGACTGTTTGACAAGTGCTGGAGGAGGAAATAGAGCCGTGCACCTGGTGATTGAAACCGTGCACCTGGTGATTGAAAACGTGCATCTGGTAACCCAAAAATTCAAATATGGTCCTAAATGCATTTAAGGGTCATTCTGATATTAATGCCCGCTATGGAAACACCCTACTACGGCCCTCTCTCTGTCGGGGGCGACCTGAGTGCATTATGGACACTTTGAAATTTCACGATGGATACTGATTGCTATACAAGCGGTAACCCAAAAACACAAATATGGTCATAAATGCATTTAACGGTCATTCTGATTTTAATGCCCGCTATAGGAGCACCCTACTACGGCCCTCTTTCACTCAGGGCCGTCCTGGGTGCTTTATGGACTGTTTGACAAGTGCTGGAGGAGGAAATAGAGCCGTGCACCTGGTGATTGAAACCGTGCATCTGGTAACCCAAAAACACAAATATGGTCATAAATGCATTTAACGGTCATTCTGATTTTAATGCCCGCTATAGGAGCACCCTACTACGGCCCTCTTTCACTCAGGGCCGTCCTGGGTGCTTTATGGACTGTTTGACAAGTGCTGGAGGAGGAAATAGAGCCGTGCACCTGGTGATTGAAACCGTGCATCTGGTAACCCAAAAACACAAATATGGTCATAAATGCATTTAACGGTCATTCTGATTTTAATGCCCGCTATAGGAGCACCCTACTACGGCCCTCTTTCACTCAGGGCCGTCCTGGGTGCTTTATGGACTGTTTGACAAGTGCTGGAGGAGGAAATAGAGCCGTGCACCTGGTGATTGAAACCGTGCACCTGGTGATTGAAAACGTGCATCTGGTAACCCAAAAATTCAAATATGGTCCTAAATGCATTTAAGGGTCATTCTGATATTAATGCCCGCTATGGAAACACCCTACTACGGCCCTCTCTCTGTCGGGGGCGACCTGAGTGCATTATGGACACTTTGAAATTTCACGATGGATACTGATTGCTATACAAGCGG
Source organism: Oncorhynchus kisutch (assembly GCF_002021735.2). NCBI lineage: Eukaryota > Metazoa > Chordata > Actinopteri > Salmoniformes > Salmonidae > Oncorhynchus > Oncorhynchus kisutch. The sequence continues at coordinate 54,346 of NW_022262423.1, forward strand.
TAACCCAAAAACACAAATATGGTCATAAATGCATTTAACGGTCATTCTGATTTTAATGCCCGCTATAGGAGCACCCTACTACGGCCCTCTTTCACTCAGGGCCGTCCTGGGTGCTTTATGGACTGTTTGACAAGTGCTGGAGGAGGAAATAGAGCCGTGCACCTGGTGATTGAAACCGTGCATCTGGTAACCCAAAAACACAAATATGGTCATAAATGCATTTAACGGTCATTCTGATTTTAATGCCCGCTATAGGAGCACCCTACTACGGCCCTCTTTCACTCAGGGCCGTCCTGGGTGCTTTATGGACTGTTTGACAAGTGCTGGAGGAGGAAATAGAGCCGTGCACCTGGTGATTGAAACCGTGCACCTGGTGATTGAAAACGTGCATCTGGTAACCCAAAAATTCAAATATGGTCCTAAATGCATTTAAGGGTCATTCTGATATTAATGCCCGCTATGGAAACACCCTACTACGGCCCTCTCTCTGTCGGGGGCGACCTGAGTGCATTATGGACACTTTGAAATTTCACGATGGATACTGATTGCTATACAAGCGGTAACCCAAAAACACAAATATGGTCATAAATGCATTTAACGGTCATTCTGATTTTAATGCCCGCTATAGGAGCACCCTACTACGGCCCTCTTTCACTCAGGGCCGTCCTGGGTGCTTTATGGACTGTTTGACAAGTGCTGGAGGAGGAAATAGAGCCGTGCACCTGGTGATTGAAACCGTGCATCTGGTAACCCAAAAACACAAATATGGTCATAAATGCATTTAACGGTCATTCTGATTTTAATGCCCGCTATAGGAGCACCCTACTACGGCCCTCTTTCACTCAGGGCCGTCCTGGGTGCTTTATGGACTGTTTGACAAGTGCTGGAGGAGGAAATAGAGCCGTGCACCTGGTGATTGAAACCGTGCATCTGGTAACCCAAAAACACAAATATGGTCATAAATGCATTTAACGGTCATTCTGATTTTAATGCCCGCTATAGGAGCACCCTACTACGGCCCTCTTTCACTCAGGGCCGTCCTGGGTGCTTTATGGACTGTTTGACAAGTGCTGGAGGAGGAAATAGAGCCGTGCACCTGGTGATTGAAACCGTGCACCTGGTGATTGAAAACGTGCATCTGGTAACCCAAAAATTCAAATATGGTCCTAAATGCATTTAAGGGTCATTCTGATATTAATGCCCGCTATGGAAACACCCTACTACGGCCCTCTCTCTGTCGGGGGCGACCTGAGTGCATTATGGACACTTTGAAATTTCACGATGGATACTGATTGCTATACAAGCGGTAACCCAAAAACACAAATATGGTCATAAATGCATTTAACGGTCATTCTGATTTTAATGCCCGCTATAGGAGCACCCTACTACGGCCCTCTTTCACTCAGGGCCGTCCTGGGTGCTTTATGGACTGTTTGACAAGTGCTGGAGGAGGAAATAGAGCCGTGCACCTGGTGATTGAAACCGTGCATCTGGTAACCCAAAAACACAAATATGGTCATAAATGCATTTAACGGTCATTCTGATTTTAATGCCCGCTATAGGAGCACCCTACTACGGCCCTCTTTCACTCAGGGCCGTCCTGGGTGCTTTATGGACTGTTTGACAAGTGCTGGAGGAGGAAATAGAGCCGTGCACCTGGTGATTGAAACCGTGCATCTGGTAACCCAAAAACACAAATATGGTCATAAATGCATTTAACGGTCATTCTGATTTTAATGCCCGCTATAGGAGCACCCTACTACGGCCCTCTTTCACTCAGGGCCGTCCTGGGTGCTTTATGGACTGTTTGACAAGTGCTGGAGGAGGAAATAGAGCCGTGCACCTGGTGATTGAAACCGTGCACCTGGTGATTGAAAACGTGCATCTGGTAACCCAAAAATTCAAATATGGTCCTAAATGCATTTAAGGGTCATTCTGATATTAATGCCCGCTATGGAAACACCCTACTACGGCCCTCTCTCTGTCGGGGGCGACCTGAGTGCATTATGGACACTTTGAAATTTCACGATGGATACTGATTGCTATACAAGCGGTAACCCAAAAACACAAATATGGTCATAAATGCATTTAACGGTCATTCTGATTTTAATGCCCGCTATAGGAGCACCCTACTACGGCCCTCTTTCACTCAGGGCCGTCCTGGGTGCTTTATGGACTGTTTGACAAGTGCTGGAGGAGGAAATAGAGCCGTGCACCTGGTGATTGAAACCGTGCATCTGGTAACCCAAAAACACAAATATGGTCATAAATGCATTTAACGGTCATTCTGATTTTAATGCCCGCTATAGGAGCACCCTACTACGGCCCTCTTTCACTCAGGGCCGTCCTGGGTGCTTTATGGACTGTTTGACAAGTGCTGGAGGAGGAAATAGAGCCGTGCACCTGGTGATTGAAACCGTGCACCTGGTGATTGAAAACGTGCATCTGGTAACCCAAAAATTCAAATATGGTCCTAAATGCATTTAAGGGTCATTCTGATATTAATGCCCGCTATGGAAACACCCTACTACGGCCCTCTCTCTGTCGGGGGCGACCTGAGTGCATTATGGACACTTTGAAATTTCACGATGGATACTGATTGCTATACAAGCGGTAACCCAAAAACACAAATATGGTCATAAATGCATTTAACGGTCATTCTGATTTTAATGCCCGCTATAGGAGCACCCTACTACGGCCCTCTTTCACTCAGGGCCGTCCTGGGTGCTTTATGGACTGTTTGACAAGTGCTGGAGGAGGAAATAGAGCCGTGCACCTGGTGATTGAAACCGTGCATCTGGTAACCCAAAAACACAAATATGGTCATAAATGCATTTAACGGTCATTCTGATTTTAATGCCCGCTATAGGAGCACCCTACTACGGCCCTCTTTCACTCAGGGCCGTCCTGGGTGCTTTATGGACTGTTTGACAAGTGCTGGAGGAGGAAATAGAGCCGTGCACCTGGTGATTGAAACCGTGCATCTGGTAACCCAAAAACACAAATATGGTCATAAATGCATTTAACGGTCATTCTGATTTTAATGCCCGCTATAGGAGCACCCTACTACGGCCCTCTTTCACTCAGGGCCGTCCTGGGTGCTTTATGGACTGTTTGACAAGTGCTGGAGGAGGAAATAGAGCCGTGCACCTGGTGATTGAAACCGTGCACCTGGTGATTGAAAACGTGCATCTGGTAACCCAAAAATTCAAATATGGTCCTAAATGCATTTAAGGGTCATTCTGATATTAATGCCCGCTATGGAAACACCCTACTACGGCCCTCTCTCTGTCGGGGGCGACCTGAGTGCATTATGGACACTTTGAAATTTCACGATGGATACTGATTGCTATACAAGCGGTAACCCAAAAACACAAATATGGTCATAAATGCATTTAACGGTCATTCTGATTTTAATGCCCGCTATAGGAGCACCCTACTACGGCCCTCTTTCACTCAGGGCCGTCCTGGGTGCTTTATGGACTGTTTGACAAGTGCTGGAGGAGGAAATAGAGCCGTGCACCTGGTGATTGAAACCGTGCATCTGGTAACCCAAAAACACAAATATGGTCATAAATGCATTTAACGGTCATTCTGATTTTAATGCCCGCTATAGGAGCACCCTACTACGGCCCTCTTTCACTCAGGGCCGTCCTGGGTGCTTTATGGACTGTTTGACAAGTGCTGGAGGAGGAAATAGAGCCGTGCACCTGGTGATTGAAACCGTGCATCTGGTAACCCAAAAACACAAATATGGTCATAAATGCATTTAACGGTCATTCTGATTTTAATGCCCGCTATAGGAGCACCCTACTACGGCCCTCTTTCACTCAGGGCCGTCCTGGGTGCTTTATGGACTGTTTGACAAGTGCTGGAGGAGGAAATAGAGCCGTGCACCTGGTGATTGAAACCGTGCACCTGGTGATTGAAAACGTGCATCTGGTAACCCAAAAATTCAAATATGGTCCTAAATGCATTTAAGGGTCATTCTGATATTAATGCCCGCTATGGAAACACCCTACTACGGCCCTCTCTCTGTCGGGGGCGACCTGAGTGCATTATGGACACTTTGAAATTTCACGATGGATACTGATTGCTATACAAGCGGTAACCCAAAAACACAAATATGGTCATAAATGCATTTAACGGTCATTCTGATTTTAATGCCCGCTATAGGAGCACCCTACTACGGCCCTCTTTCACTCAGGGCCGTCCTGGGTGCTTTATGGACTGTTTGACAAGTGCTGGAGGAGGAAATAGAGCCGTGCACCTGGTGATTGAAACCGTGCATCTGGTAACCCAAAAACACAAATATGGTCATAAATGCATTTAACGGTCATTCTGATTTTAATGCCCGCTATAGGAGCACCCTACTACGGCCCTCTTTCACTCAGGGCCGTCCTGGGTGCTTTATGGACTGTTTGACAAGTGCTGGAGGAGGAAATAGAGCCGTGCACCTGGTGATTGAAACCGTGCACCTGGTGATTGAAAACGTGCATCTGGTAACCCAAAAATTCAAATATGGTCCTAAATGCATTTAAGGGTCATTCTGATATTAATGCCCGCTATGGAAACACCCTACTACGGCCCTCTCTCTGTCGGGGGCGACCTGAGTGCATTATGGACACTTTGAAATTTCACGATGGATACTGATTGCTATACAAGCGGTAACCCAAAAACACAAATATGGTCATAAATGCATTTAACGGTCATTCTGATTTTAATGCCCGCTATAGGAGCACCCTACTACGGCCCTCTTTCACTCAGGGCCGTCCTGGGTGCTTTATGGACTGTTTGACAAGTGCTGGAGGAGGAAATAGAGCCGTGCACCTGGTGATTGAAACCGTGCATCTGGTAACCCAAAAACACAAATATGGTCATAAATGCATTTAACGGTCATTCTGATTTTAATGCCCGCTATAGGAGCACCCTACTACGGCCCTCTTTCACTCAGGGCCGTCCTGGGTGCTTTATGGACTGTTTGACAAGTGCTGGAGGAGGAAATAGAGCCGTGCACCTGGTGATTGAAACCGTGCATCTGGTAACCCAAAAACACAAATATGGTCATAAATGCATTTAACGGTCATTCTGATTTTAATGCCCGCTATAGGAGCACCCTACTACGGCCCTCTTTCACTCAGGGCCGTCCTGGGTGCTTTATGGACTGTTTGACAAGTGCTGGAGGAGGAAATAGAGCCGTGCACCTGGTGATTGAAACCGTGCACCTGGTGATTGAAAACGTGCATCTGGTAACCCAAAAATTCAAATATGGTCCTAAATGCATTTAAGGGTCATTCTGATATTAATGCCCGCTATGGAAACACCCTACTACGGCCCTCTCTCTGTCGGGGGCGACCTGAGTGCATTATGGACACTTTGAAATTTCACGATGGATACTGATTGCTATACAAGCGGTAACCCAAAAACACAAATATGGTCATAAATGCATTTAACGGTCATTCTGATTTTAATGCCCGCTATAGGAGCACCCTACTACGGCCCTCTTTCACTCAGGGCCGTCCTGGGTGCTTTATGGACTGTTTGACAAGTGCTGGAGGAGGAAATAGAGCCGTGCACCTGGTGATTGAAACCGTGCATCTGGTAACCCAAAAACACAAATATGGTCATAAATGCATTTAACGGTCATTCTGATTTTAATGCCCGCTATAGGAGCACCCTACTACGGCCCTCTTTCACTCAGGGCCGTCCTGGGTGCTTTATGGACTGTTTGACAAGTGCTGGAGGAGGAAATAGAGCCGTGCACCTGGTGATTGAAACCGTGCATCTGGTAACCCAAAAACACAAATATGGTCATAAATGCATTTAACGGTCATTCTGATTTTAATGCCCGCTATAGGAGCACCCTACTACGGCCCTCTTTCACTCAGGGCCGTCCTGGGTGCTTTATGGACTGTTTGACAAGTGCTGGAGGAGGAAATAGAGCCGTGCACCTGGTGATTGAAACCGTGCACCTGGTGATTGAAAACGTGCATCTGGTAACCCAAAAATTCAAATATGGTCCTAAATGCATTTAAGGGTCATTCTGATATTAATGCCCGCTATGGAAACACCCTACTACGGCCCTCTCTCTGTCGGGGGCGACCTGAGTGCATTATGGACACTTTGAAATTTCACGATGGATACTGATTGCTATACAAGCGGTAACCCAAAAACACAAATATGGTCATAAATGCATTTAACGGTCATTCTGATTTTAATGCCCGCTATAGGAGCACCCTACTACGGCCCTCTTTCACTCAGGGCCGTCCTGGGTGCTTTATGGACTGTTTGACAAGTGCTGGAGGAGGAAATAGAGCCGTGCACCTGGTGATTGAAACCGTGCATCTGGTAACCCAAAAACACAAATATGGTCATAAATGCATTTAACGGTCATTCTGATTTTAATGCCCGCTATAGGAGCACCCTACTACGGCCCTCTTTCACTCAGGGCCGTCCTGGGTGCTTTATGGACTGTTTGACAAGTGCTGGAGGAGGAAATAGAGCCGTGCACCTGGTGATTGAAACCGTGCACCTGGTGATTGAAAACGTGCATCTGGTAACCCAAAAATTCAAATATGGTCCTAAATGCATTTAAGGGTCATTCTGATATTAATGCCCGCTATGGAAACACCCTACTACGGCCCTCTCTCTGTCGGGGGCGACCTGAGTGCATTATGGACACTTTGAAATTTCACGATGGATACTGATTGCTATACAAGCGGTAACCCAAAAACACAAATATGGTCATAAATGCATTTAACGGTCATTCTGATTTTAATGCCCGCTATAGGAGCACCCTACTACGGCCCTCTTTCACTCAGGGCCGTCCTGGGTGCTTTATGGACTGTTTGACAAGTGCTGGAGGAGGAAATAGAGCCGTGCACCTGGTGATTGAAACCGTGCATCTGGTAACCCAAAAACACAAATATGGTCATAAATGCATTTAACGGTCATTCTGATTTTAATGCCCGCTATAGGAGCACCCTACTACGGCCCTCTTTCACTCAGGGCCGTCCTGGGTGCTTTATGGACTGTTTGACAAGTGCTGGAGGAGGAAATAGAGCCGTGCACCTGGTGATTGAAACCGTGCATCTGGTAACCCAAAAACACAAATATGGTCATAAATGCATTTAACGGTCATTCTGATTTTAATGCCCGCTATAGGAGCACCCTACTACGGCCCTCTTTCACTCAGGGCCGTCCTGGGTGCTTTATGGACTGTTTGACAAGTGCTGGAGGAGGAAATAGAGCCGTGCACCTGGTGATTGAAACCGTGCACCTGGTGATTGAAAACGTGCATCTGGTAACCCAAAAATTCAAATATGGTCCTAAATGCATTTAAGGGTCATTCTGATATTAATGCCCGCTATGGAAACACCCTACTACGGCCCTCTCTCTGTCGGGGCGACCTGAGTGCATTATGGACACTTTGAAATTTCACGATGGATACTGATTGCTATACAAGCGGTAACCCAAAAACACAAATATGGTCATAAATGCATTTAACGGTCATTCTGATTTTAATGCCCGCTATAGGAGCACCCTACTACGGCCCTCTTTCACTCAGGGCCGTCCTGGGTGCTTTATGGACTGTTTGACAAGTGCTGGAGGAGGAAATAGAGCCGTGCACCTGGTGATTGAAACCGTGCATCTGGTAACCCAAAAACACAAATATGGTCATAAATGCATTTAACGGTCATTCTGATTTTAATGCCCGCTATAGGAGCACCCTACTACGGCCCTCTTTCACTCAGGGCCGTCCTGGGTGCTTTATGGACTGTTTGACAAGTGCTGGAGGAGGAAATAGAGCCGTGCACCTGGTGATTGAAACCGTGCACCTGGTGATTGAAAACGTGCATCTGGTAACCCAAAAATTCAAATATGGTCCTAAATGCATTTAAGGGTCATTCTGATATTAATGCCCGCTATGGAAACACCCTACTACGGCCCTCTCTCTGTCGGGGGCGACCTGAGTGCATTATGGACACTTTGAAATTTCACGATGGATACTGATTGCTATACAAGCGGTAACCCAAAAACACAAATATGGTCATAAATGCATTTAACGGTCATTCTGATTTTAATGCCCGCTATAGGAGCACCCTACTACGGCCCTCTTTCACTCAGGGCCGTCCTGGGTGCTTTATGGACTGTTTGACAAGTGCTGGAGGAGGAAATAGAGCCGTGCACCTGGTGATTGAAACCGTGCATCTGGTAACCCAAAAACACAAATATGGTCATAAATGCATTTAACGGTCATTCTGATTTTAATGCCCGCTATAGGAGCACCCTACTACGGCCCTCTTTCACTCAGGGCCGTCCTGGGTGCTTTATGGACTGTTTGACAAGTGCTGGAGGAGGAAATAGAGCCGTGCACCTGGTGATTGAAACCGTGCACCTGGTGATTGAAAACGTGCATCTGGTAACCCAAAAATTCAAATATGGTCCTAAATGCATTTAAGGGTCATTCTGATATTAATGCCCGCTATGGAAACACCCTACTACGGCCCTCTCTCTGTCGGGGGCGACCTGAGTGCATTATGGACACTTTGAAATTTCACGATGGATACTGATTGCTATACAAGCGGTAACCCAAAAACACAAATATGGTCATAAATGCATTTAACGGTCATTCTGATTTTAATGCCCGCTATAGGAGCACCCTACTACGGCCCTCTTTCACTCAGGGCCGTCCTGGGTGCTTTATGGACTGTTTGACAAGTGCTGGAGGAGGAAATAGAGCCGTGCACCTGGTGATTGAAACCGTGCACCTGGTGATTGAAAACGTGCATCTGGTAACCCAAAAATTCAAATATGGTCCTAAATGCATTTAAGGGTCATTCTGATATTAATGCCCGCTATGGAAACACCCTACTACGGCCCTCTCTCTGTCGGGGGCGACCTGAGTGCATTATGGACACTTTGAAATTTCACGATGGATACTGATTGCTATACAAGCGGTAACCCAAAAACACAAATATGGTCATAAATGCATTTAACGGTCATTCTGATTTTAATGCCCGCTATAGGAGCACCCTACTACGGCCCTCTTTCACTCAGGGCCGTCCTGGGTGCTTTATGGACTGTTTGACAAGTGCTGGAGGAGGAAATAGAGCCGTGCACCTGGTGATTGAAACCGTGCATCTGGTAACCCAAAAACACAAATATGGTCATAAATGCATTTAACGGTCATTCTGATTTTAATGCCCGCTATAGGAGCACCCTACTACGGCCCTCTTTCACTCAGGGCCGTCCTGGGTGCTTTATGGACTGTTTGACAAGTGCTGGAGGAGGAAATAGAGCCGTGCACCTGGTGATTGAAACCGTGCACCTGGTGATTGAAAACGTGCATCTGGTAACCCAAAAATTCAAATATGGTCCTAAATGCATTTAAGGGTCATTCTGATATTAATGCCCGCTATGGAAACACCCTACTACGGCCCTCTCTCTGTCGGGGGCGACCTGAGTGCATTATGGACACTTTGAAATTTCACGATGGATACTGATTGCTATACAAGCGGTAACCCAAAAACACAAATATGGTCATAAATGCATTTAACGGTCATTCTGATTTTAATGCCCGCTATAGGAGCACCCTACTACGGCCCTCTTTCACTCAGGGCCGTCCTGGGTGCTTTATGGACTGTTTGACAAGTGCTGGAGGAGGAAATAGAGCCGTGCACCTGGTGATTGAAACCGTGCATCTGGTAACCCAAAAACACAAATATGGTCATAAATGCATTTAACGGTCATTCTGATTTTAATGCCCGCTATAGGAGCACCCTACTACGGCCCTCTTTCACTCAGGGCCGTCCTGGGTGCTTTATGGACTGTTTGACAAGTGCTGGAGGAGGAAATAGAGCCGTGCACCTGGTGATTGAAACCGTGCACCTGGTGATTGAAAACGTGCATCTGGTAACCCAAAAATTCAAATATGGTCCTAAATGCATTTAAGGGTCATTCTGATATTAATGCCCGCTATGGAAACACCCTACTACGGCCCTCTCTCTGTCGGGGGCGACCTGAGTGCATTATGGACACTTTGAAATTTCACGATGGATACTGATTGCTATACAAGCGGTAACCCAAAAACACAAATATGGTCATAAATGCATTTAACGGTCATTCTGATTTTAATGCCCGCTATAGGAGCACCCTACTACGGCCCTCTTTCACTCAGGGCCGTCCTGGGTGCTTTATGGACTGTTTGACAAGTGCTGGAGGAGGAAATAGAGCCGTGCACCTGGTGATTGAAACCGTGCATCTGGTAACCCAAAAACACAAATATGGTCATAAATGCATTTAACGGTCATTCTGATTTTAATGCCCGCTATAGGAGCACCCTACTACGGCCCTCTTTCACTCAGGGCCGTCCTGGGTGCTTTATGGACTGTTTGACAAGTGCTGGAGGAGGAAATAGAGCCGTGCACCTGGTGATTGAAACCGTGCATCTGGTAACCCAAAAACACAAATATGGTCATAAATGCATTTAACGGTCATTCTGATTTTAATGCCCGCTATAGGAGCACCCTACTACGGCCCTCTTTCACTCAGGGCCGTCCTGGGTGCTTTATGGACTGTTTGACAAGTGCTGGAGGAGGAAATAGAGCCGTGCACCTGGTGATTGAAACCGTGCACCTGGTGATTGAAAACGTGCATCTGGTAACCCAAAAATTCAAATATGGTCCTAAATGCATTTAAGGGTCATTCTGATATTAATGCCCGCTATGGAAACACCCTACTACGGCCCTCTCTCTGTCGGGGGCGACCTGAGTGCATTATGGACACTTTGAAATTTCACGATGGATACTGATTGCTATACAAGCGGTAACCCAAAAACACAAATATGGTCATAAATGCATTTAACGGTCATTCTGATTTTAATGCCCGCTATAGGAGCACCCTACTACGGCCCTCTTTCACTCAGGGCCGTCCTGGGTGCTTTATGGACTGTTTGACAAGTGCTGGAGGAGGAAATAGAGCCGTGCACCTGGTGATTGAAACCGTGCATCTGGTAACCCAAAAACACAAATATGGTCATAAATGCATTTAACGGTCATTCTGATTTTAATGCCCGCTATAGGAGCACCCTACTACGGCCCTCTTTCACTCAGGGCCGTCCTGGGTGCTTTATGGACTGTTTGACAAGTGCTGGAGGAGGAAATAGAGCCGTGCACCTGGTGATTGAAACCGTGCATCTGGTAACCCAAAAACACAAATATGGTCATAAATGCATTTAACGGTCATTCTGATTTTAATGCCCGCTATAGGAGCACCCTACTACGGCCCTCTTTCACTCAGGGCCGTCCTGGGTGCTTTATGGACTGTTTGACAAGTGCTGGAGGAGGAAATAGAGCCGTGCACCTGGTGATTGAAACCGTGCACCTGGTGATTGAAAACGTGCATCTGGTAACCCAAAAATTCAAATATGGTCCTAAATGCATTTAAGGGTCATTCTGATATTAATGCCCGCTATGGAAACACCCTACTACGGCCCTCTCTCTGTCGGGGGCGACCTGAGTGCATTATGGACACTTTGAAATTTCACGATGGATACTGATTGCTATACAAGCGGTAACCCAAAAACACAAATATGGTCATAAATGCATTTAACGGTCATTCTGATTTTAATGCCCGCTATAGGAGCACCCTACTACGGCCCTCTTTCACTCAGGGCCGTCCTGGGTGCTTTATGGACTGTTTGACAAGTGCTGGAGGAGGAAATAGAGCCGTGCACCTGGTGATTGAAACCGTGCATCTGGTAACCCAAAAACACAAATATGGTCATAAATGCATTTAACGGTCATTCTGATTTTAATGCCCGCTATAGGAGCACCCTACTACGGCCCTCTTTCACTCAGGGCCGTCCTGGGTGCTTTATGGACTGTTTGACAAGTGCTGGAGGAGGAAATAGAGCCGTGCACCTGGTGATTGAAACCGTGCACCTGGTGATTGAAAACGTGCATCTGGTAACCCAAAAATTCAAATATGGTCCTAAATGCATTTAAGGGTCATTCTGATATTAATGCCCGCTATGGAAACACCCTACTACGGCCCTCTCTCTGTCGGGGGCGACCTGAGTGCATTATGGACACTTTGAAATTTCACGATGGATACTGATTGCTATACAAGCGGTAACCCAAAAACACAAATATGGTCATAAATGCATTTAACGGTCATTCTGATTTTAATGCCCGCTATAGGAGCACCCTACTACGGCCCTCTTTCACTCAGGGCCGTCCTGGGTGCTTTATGGACTGTTTGACAAGTGCTGGAGGAGGAAATAGAGCCGTGCACCTGGTGATTGAAACCGTGCATCTGGTAACCCAAAAACACAAATATGGTCATAAATGCATTTAACGGTCATTCTGATTTTAATGCCCGCTATAGGAGCACCCTACTACGGCCCTCTTTCACTCAGGGCCGTCCTGGGTGCTTTATGGACTGTTTGACAAGTGCTGGAGGAGGAAATAGAGCCGTGCACCTGGTGATTGAAACCGTGCACCTGGTGATTGAAAACGTGCATCTGGTAACCCAAAAATTCAAATATGGTCCTAAATGCATTTAAGGGTCATTCTGATATTAATGCCCGCTATGGAAACACCCTACTACGGCCCTCTCTCTGTCGGGGGCGACCTGAGTGCATTATGGACACTTTGAAATTTCACGATGGATACTGATTGCTATACAAGCGGTAACCCAAAAACACAAATATGGTCATAAATGCATTTAACGGTCATTCTGATTTTAATGCCCGCTATAGGAGCACCCTACTACGGCCCTCTTTCACTCAGGGCCGTCCTGGGTGCTTTATGGACTGTTTGACAAGTGCTGGAGGAGGAAATAGAGCCGTGCACCTGGTGATTGAAACCGTGCATCTGGTAACCCAAAAACACAAATATGGTCATAAATGCATTTAACGGTCATTCTGATTTTAATGCCCGCTATAGGAGCACCCTACTACGGCCCTCTTTCACTCAGGGCCGTCCTGGGTGCTTTATGGACTGTTTGACAAGTGCTGGAGGAGGAAATAGAGCCGTGCACCTGGTGATTGAAACCGTGCATCTGGTAACCCAAAAACACAAATATGGTCATAAATGCATTTAACGGTCATTCTGATTTTAATGCCCGCTATAGGAGCACCCTACTACGGCCCTCTTTCACTCAGGGCCGTCCTGGGTGCTTTATGGACTGTTTGACAAGTGCTGGAGGAGGAAATAGAGCCGTGCACCTGGTGATTGAAACCGTGCACCTGGTGATTGAAAACGTGCATCTGGTAACCCAAAAATTCAAATATGGTCCTAAATGCATTTAAGGGTCATTCTGATATTAATGCCCGCTATGGAAACACCCTACTACGGCCCTCTCTCTGTCGGGGGCGACCTGAGTGCATTATGGACACTTTGAAATTTCACGATGGATACTGATTGCTATACAAGCGGTAACCCAAAAACACAAATATGGTCATAAATGCATTTAACGGTCATTCTGATTTTAATGCCCGCTATAGGAGCACCCTACTACGGCCCTCTTTCACTCAGGGCCGTCCTGGGTGCTTTATGGACTGTTTGACAAGTGCTGGAGGAGGAAATAGAGCCGTGCACCTGGTGATTGAAACCGTGCATCTGGTAACCCAAAAACACAAATATGGTCATAAATGCATTTAACGGTCATTCTGATTTTAATGCCCGCTATAGGAGCACCCTACTACGGCCCTCTTTCACTCAGGGCCGTCCTGGGTGCTTTATGGACTGTTTGACAAGTGCTGGAGGAGGAAATAGAGCCGTGCACCTGGTGATTGAAACCGTGCACCTGGTGATTGAAAACGTGCATCTGGTAACCCAAAAATTCAAATATGGTCCTAAATGCATTTAAGGGTCATTCTGATATTAATGCCCGCTATGGAAACACCCTACTACGGCCCTCTCTCTGTCGGGGGCGACCTGAGTGCATTATGGACACTTTGAAATTTCACGATGGATACTGATTGCTATACAAGCGGTAACCCAAAAACACAAATATGGTCATAAATGCATTTAACGGTCATTCTGATTTTAATGCCCGCTATAGGAGCACCCTACTACGGCCCTCTTTCACTCAGGGCCGTCCTGGGTGCTTTATGGACTGTTTGACAAGTGCTGGAGGAGGAAATAGAGCCGTGCACCTGGTGATTGAAACCGTGCATCTGGTAACCCAAAAACACAAATATGGTCATAAATGCATTTAACGGTCATTCTGATTTTAATGCCCGCTATAGGAGCACCCTACTACGGCCCTCTTTCACTCAGGGCCGTCCTGGGTGCTTTATGGACTGTTTGACAAGTGCTGGAGGAGGAAATAGAGCCGTGCACCTGGTGATTGAAACCGTGCACCTGGTGATTGAAAACGTGCATCTGGTAACCCAAAAATTCAAATATGGTCCTAAATGCATTTAAGGGTCATTCTGATATTAATGCCCGCTATGGAAACACCCTACTACGGCCCTCTCTCTGTCGGGGGCGACCTGAGTGCATTATGGACACTTTGAAATTTCACGATGGATACTGATTGCTATACAAGCGGTAACCCAAAAACACAAATATGGTCATAAATGCATTTAACGGTCATTCTGATTTTAATGCCCGCTATAGGAGCACCCTACTACGGCCCTCTTTCACTCAGGGCCGTCCTGGGTGCTTTATGGACTGTTTGACAAGTGCTGGAGGAGGAAATAGAGCCGTGCACCTGGTGATTGAAACCGTGCATCTGGTAACCCAAAAACACAAATATGGTCATAAATGCATTTAACGGTCATTCTGATTTTAATGCCCGCTATAGGAGCACCCTACTACGGCCCTCTTTCACTCAGGGCCGTCCTGGGTGCTTTATGGACTGTTTGACAAGTGCTGGAGGAGGAAATAGAGCCGTGCACCTGGTGATTGAAACCGTGCACCTGGTGATTGAAAACGTGCATCTGGTAACCCAAAATTCAAATATGGTCCTAAATGCATTTAAGGGTCATTCTGATATTAATGCCCGCTATGGAACACCCTACTACGGCCCTCTCTCTGTCGGGGGCGACCTGAGTGCATTATGGACACTTTGAAATTTCACGATGGATACTGATTGCTATACAAGCGGTAACCCAAAAACACAAATATGGTCATAAATGCATTTAACGGTCATTCTGATTTTAATGCCCGCTATAGGAGCACCCTACTACGGCCCTCTTTCACTCAGGGCCGTCCTGGGTGCTTTATGGACTGTTTGACAAGTGCTGGAGGAGGAAATAGAGCCGTGCACCTGGTGATTGAAACCGTGCATCTGGTAACCCAAAAACACAAATATGGTCATAAATGCATTTAACGGTCATTCTGATTTTAATGCCCGCTATAGGAGCACCCTACTACGGCCCTCTTTCACTCAGGGCCGTCCTGGGTGCTTTATGGACTGTTTGACAAGTGCTGGAGGAGGAAATAGAGCCGTGCACCTGGTGATTGAAACCGTGCACCTGGTGATTGAAAACGTGCATCTGGTAACCCAAAAATTCAAATATGGTCCTAAATGCATTTAAGGGTCATTCTGATATTAATGCCCGCTATGGAAACACCCTACTACGGCCCTCTCTCTGTCGGGGCGACCTGAGTGCATTATGGACACTTTGAAATTTCACGATGGATACTGATTGCTATACAAGCGGTAACCCAAAAACACAAATATGGTCATAAATGCATTTAACGGTCATTCTGATTTTAATGCCCGCTATAGGAGCACCCTACTACGGCCCTCTTTCACTCAGGGCCGTCCTGGGTGCTTTATGGACTGTTTGACAAGTGCTGGAGGAGGAAATAGAGCCGTGCACCTGGTGATTGAAACCGTGCATCTGGTAACCCAAAAACACAAATATGGTCATAAATGCATTTAACGGTCATTCTGATTTTAATGCCCGCTATAGGAGCACCCTACTACGGCCCTCTTTCACTCAGGGCCGTCCTGGGTGCTTTATGGACTGTTTGACAAGTGCTGGAGGAGGAAATAGAGCCGTGCACCTGGTGATTGAAACCGTGCATCTGGTAACCCAAAAACACAAATATGGTCATAAATGCATTTAACGGTCATTCTGATTTTAATGCCCGCTATAGGAGCACCCTACTACGGCCCTCTTTCACTCAGGGCCGTCCTGGGTGCTTTATGGACTGTTTGACAAGTGCTGGAGGAGGAAATAGAGCCGTGCACCTGGTGATTGAAACCGTGCATCTGGTAACCCAAAAACACAAATATGGTCATAAATGCATTTAACGGTCATTCTGATTTTAATGCCCGCTATAGGAGCACCCTACTACGGCCCTCTTTCACTCAGGGCCGTCCTGGGTGCTTTATGGACTGTTTGACAAGTGCTGGAGGAGGAAATAGAGCCGTGCACCTGGTGATTGAAACCGTGCACCTGGTGATTGAAAACGTGCATCTGGTAACCCAAAAATTCAAATATGGTCCTAAATGCATTTAAGGGTCATTCTGATATTAATGCCCGCTATGGAAACACCCTACTACGGCCCTCTCTCTGTCGGGGGCGACCTGAGTGCATTATGGACACTTTGAAATTTCACGATGGATACTGATTGCTATACAAGCGGTAACCCAAAAACACAAATATGGTCATAAATGCATTTAACGGTCATTCTGATTTTAATGCCCGCTATAGGAGCACCCTACTACGGCCCTCTTTCACTCAGGGCCGTCCTGGGTGCTTTATGGACTGTTTGACAAGTGCTGGAGGAGGAAATAGAGCCGTGCACCTGGTGATTGAAACCGTGCATCTGGTAACCCAAAAACACAAATATGGTCATAAATGCATTTAACGGTCATTCTGATTTTAATGCCCGCTATAGGAGCACCCTACTACGGCCCTCTTTCACTCAGGGCCGTCCTGGGTGCTTTATGGACTGTTTGACAAGTGCTGGAGGAGGAAATAGAGCCGTGCACCTGGTGATTGAAACCGTGCATCTGGTAACCCAAAAACACAAATATGGTCATAAATGCATTTAACGGTCATTCTGATTTTAATGCCCGCTATAGGAGCACCCTACTACGGCCCTCTTTCACTCAGGGCCGTCCTGGGTGCTTTATGGACTGTTTGACAAGTGCTGGAGGAGGAAATAGAGCCGTGCACCTGGTGATTGAAACCGTGCACCTGGTGATTGAAAACGTGCATCTGGTAACCCAAAAATTCAAATATGGTCCTAAATGCATTTAAGGGTCATTCTGATATTAATGCCCGCTATGGAAACACCCTACTACGGCCCTCTCTCTGTCGGGGGCGACCTGAGTGCATTATGGACACTTTGAAATTTCACGATGGATACTGATTGCTATACAAGCGGTAACCCAAAAACACAAATATGGTCATAAATGCATTTAACGGTCATTCTGATTTTAATGCCCGCTATAGGAGCACCCTACTACGGCCCTCTTTCACTCAGGGCCGTCCTGGGTGCTTTATGGACTGTTTGACAAGTGCTGGAGGAGGAAATAGAGCCGTGCACCTGGTGATTGAAACCGTGCATCTGGTAACCCAAAAACACAAATATGGTCATAAATGCATTTAACGGTCATTCTGATTTTAATGCCCGCTATAGGAGCACCCTACTACGGCCCTCTTTCACTCAGGGCCGTCCTGGGTGCTTTATGGACTGTTTGACAAGTGCTGGAGGAGGAAATAGAGCCGTGCACCTGGTGATTGAAACCGTGCATCTGGTAACCCAAAAACACAAATATGGTCATAAATGCATTTAACGGTCATTCTGATTTTAATGCCCGCTATAGGAGCACCCTACTACGGCCCTCTTTCACTCAGGGCCGTCCTGGGTGCTTTATGGACTGTTTGACAAGTGCTGGAGGAGGAAATAGAGCCGTGCACCTGGTGATTGAAACCGTGCACCTGGTGATTGAAAACGTGCATCTGGTAACCCAAAAATTCAAATATGGTCCTAAATGCATTTAAGGGTCATTCTGATATTAATGCCCGCTATGGAAACACCCTACTACGGCCCTCTCTCTGTCGGGGGCGACCTGAGTGCATTATGGACACTTTGAAATTTCACGATGGATACTGATTGCTATACAAGCGGTAACCCAAAAACACAAATATGGTCATAAATGCATTTAACGGTCATTCTGATTTTAATGCCCGCTATAGGAGCACCCTACTACGGCCCTCTTTCACTCAGGGCCGTCCTGGGTGCTTTATGGACTGTTTGACAAGTGCTGGAGGAGGAAATAGAGCCGTGCACCTGGTGATTGAAACCGTGCATCTGGTAACCCAAAAACACAAATATGGTCATAAATGCATTTAACGGTCATTCTGATTTTAATGCCCGCTATAGGAGCACCCTACTACGGCCCTCTTTCACTCAGGGCCGTCCTGGGTGCTTTATGGACTGTTTGACAAGTGCTGGAGGAGGAAATAGAGCCGTGCACCTGGTGATTGAAACCGTGCACCTGGTGATTGAAAACGTGCATCTGGTAACCCAAAAATTCAAATATGGTCCTAAATGCATTTAAGGGTCATTCTGATATTAATGCCCGCTATGGAAACACCCTACTACGGCCCTCTCTCTGTCGGGGGCGACCTGAGTGCATTATGGACACTTTGAAATTTCACGATGGATACTGATTGCTATACAAGCGGTAACCCAAAAACACAAATATGGTCATAAATGCATTTAACGGTCATTCTGATTTTAATGCCCGCTATAGGAGCACCCTACTACGGCCCTCTTTCACTCAGGGCCGTCCTGGGTGCTTTATGGACTGTTTGACAAGTGCTGGAGGAGGAAATAGAGCCGTGCACCTGGTGATTGAAACCGTGCATCTGGTAACCCAAAAACACAAATATGGTCATAAATGCATTTAACGGTCATTCTGATTTTAATGCCCGCTATAGGAGCACCCTACTACGGCCCTCTTTCACTCAGGGCCGTCCTGGGTGCTTTATGGACTGTTTGACAAGTGCTGGAGGAGGAAATAGAGCCGTGCACCTGGTGATTGAAACCGTGCATCTGGTAACCCAAAAACACAAATATGGTCATAAATGCATTTAACGGTCATTCTGATTTTAATGCCCGCTATAGGAGCACCCTACTACGGCCCTCTTTCACTCAGGGCCGTCCTGGGTGCTTTATGGACTGTTTGACAAGTGCTGGAGGAGGAAATAGAGCCGTGCACCTGGTGATTGAAACCGTGCACCTGGTGATTGAAAACGTGCATCTGGTAACCCAAAAATTCAAATATGGTCCTAAATGCATTTAAGGGTCATTCTGATATTAATGCCCGCTATGGAAACACCCTACTACGGCCCTCTCTCTGTCGGGGGCGACCTGAGTGCATTATGGACACTTTGAAATTTCACGATGGATACTGATTGCTATACAAGCGGTAACCCAAAAACACAAATATGGTCATAAATGCATTTAACGGTCATTCTGATTTTAATGCCCGCTATAGGAGCACCCTACTACGGCCCTCTTTCACTCAGGGCCGTCCTGGGTGCTTTATGGACTGTTTGACAAGTGCTGGAGGAGGAAATAGAGCCGTGCACCTGGTGATTGAAACCGTGCATCTGGTAACCCAAAAACACAAATATGGTCATAAATGCATTTAACGGTCATTCTGATTTTAATGCCCGCTATGGAGCACCCTACTACGGCCCATCTTTCACTCAGGGCCGTCCTGGGTGCTTTATGGACTGTTTGACAAGTGCTGGAGGAGGAAATAGAGCCGTGCACCTGGTGATTGAAACCGTGCACCTGGTGATTGAAACGTGCATCTGGTAACCCAAAAATTCAAATATGGTCCTAATTGCATTTAAGGGTCATTCTGATATTAATGCCCGCTATGGAAACACCCTACTACGGCCCTCTCTCTGTCGGGGGCGACCTGAGTGCATATGGACAACTTGGAAATTTCACGATGGATACTGATTGCTATACAAGCGTAACCAAAAACACAAATATGGTCATAAATGCAGTTAACGGTCATTCTGATTTAATGCCCGCTATAGGAGCACCCTACTACGGCCCTCTTTCACTCAGGGGCCGTCCTGGGTGCTTTATGGACTGTTGACAAGTGCTGGAGGAGGAAATAGAGCCGTGCACCTGGTGATTGAAACCGTGGCATCTGGTAACCCAAAAACACAAATATGGTCATAAATGCATTTAACGGGTCATTCTGATTTTATGCCCGCTGATAGGAGCCACCTACTACGGCCCTCTTCACTCAGGGGCCGTCCTGGGTGCTTTGATGGACTGTTTGCCAAGTGCTGGAGGAGGGAAATAGAGCCGTGCAACCTGGTGATTGAAAACCGTGCATCTGGTAACCCAAAAACACAAATATGGTCAGAAATGATTAACGGTCATTCCTGATTTAATGCCCGCTATAGAGAGCCCCTACTCGGCCCTCTTTCACTCAGGGCCGTCCCTGGGTGCTTTATGGGACTGTTTGACAAGTGCTGGAGGAGGAAATAGAGCCGTGCACCTGGTGATTGAAACCGTGGCACCTGGTGATTGAAAACGTGCATCTGGTAACCCAAAAATTCAAATATGGTCCTAAATGCATTTAAGGGTCATTCGATTTAATGCCCGCTATGGAAACACCCTACTACGCCTCTCTCTGTCGGGGCGACCTGAGTGCATTATGGACACTTTGAAATTTCACGATGGATACTGATTGCTATACAAGCGGTACACCAAAAACACAAATATGGTCATAAATGCATTTAACGGTCATTCTGATTTTAATGCCCGCTATAGGAGCACCCTACTACGGCCCTCTTTCACTCAGGGCCGTCCTGGGTGCTTTATGGACTGTTTGACAAGTGCTGGAGGAGGAAATAGAGCCGTGCACCTGGTGATTGAAACCGTGCATCTGGTAACCCAAAAACACAAATATGGTCATAAATGCATTTAACGGTCATTCTGATTTTAATGCCCGCTATAGGAGCACCCTACTACGGCCCTCTTTCACTCAGGGCCGTCCTGGGTGCTTTATGGACTGTTTGACAAGTGCTGGAGGAGGAAATAGAGCCGTGCACCTGGTGATTGAAACCGTGCACCTGGTGATTGAAAACGTGCATCTGGTAACCCAAAAATTCAAATATGGTCCTAAATGCATTTAAGGGTCATTCTGATATTAATGCCCGCTATGGAAACACCCTACTACTACGGCCCTCTCTCTGTCGGGGGCGACCTGAGTGCATTATGGACACTTTGAAATTTCACGATGGATACTGATTGCTATACAAGCGGTAACCCAAAAACACAAATATGGTCATAAATGCATTTAACGGTCATTCTGATTTTAATGCCCGCTATAGGAGCACCCTACTACGGCCCTCTTTCACTCAGGGCCGTCCTGGGTGCTTTATGGACTGTTTGACAAGTGCTGGAGGAGGAAATAGAGCCGTGCACCTGGTGATTGAAACCGTGCATCTGGTAACCCAAAAACACAAATATGGTCATAAATGCATTTAACGGTCATTCTGATTTTAATGCCCGCTATAGGAGCACCCTACTACGGCCCTCTTTCACTCAGGGGCCGTCCTGGGTGCTTTATGGACTGTTTGACAAGTGCTGGAGGAGGAAATAGAGCCGTGCACCTGGTGATTGAAACCGTGCATCTGGTAACCCAAAAACACAAATATGGTCATAAATGCATTTAACGGTCATTCTGATTTTAATGCCCGCTATAGGAGCACCCTACTACGGCCCTCTTTCACTCAGGGCCGTCCTGGGTGCTTTATGGACTGTTTGACAAGTGCTGGAGGAGGAAATAGAGCCGTGCACCTGGTGATTGAAACCGTGCACCTGGTGATTGAAAACGTGCATCTGGTAACCCAAAAATTCAAATATGGTCCTAAATGCATTTAAGGGTCATTCTGATATTAATGCCCGCTATGGAAACACCCTACTACGGCCCTCTCTCTGTCGGGGGGCGACCTGAGTGCATTATGGACACTTTGAAATTTCACGATGGATACTGATTGCTATACAAGCGGTAACCCAAAAACACAAATATGGTCATAAATGCATTTAACGGTCATTCTGATTTTAATGCCCGCTATAGGAGCACCCTACTACGGCCCTCTTTCACTCAGGGCCGTCCTGGTGCTTTATGGACTGTTTGACAAGTGCTGGAGGAGGAAATAGAGCCGTGCACCTGGTGATTGAAACCGTGCACCTGGTGATTGAAAACGTGCATCTGGTAACCCAAAAATTCAAATATGGTCCTAAATGCATTTAAGGGTCATTCTGATATTAATGCCCGCTATGGAAACACCCTACTACGGCCCTCTCTCTGTCGGGGGCGACCTGAGTGCATTATGGACACTTTGAAATTTCACGATGGATACTGATTGCTATACAAGCGGTAACCCAAAAATTAAAAGATTATGAATAAGAAGACACAGAGAGGCTTAAAAAGTTAAACTCTCTCTCATGGGATGAAGGGACATACAGGCCTAAAGGCCAAACACCCCTAACCAGGTTATATGCCTCTATCTGGGCATCAGAGGTCACAAACAGGCCTCAAGGCCTTATTTGACCTAACCGGTAAAATGACTTTTTCTGGGAATGAGAGGACACAGAGAGGCTTAAAAGGCTAAACTCTCTCTCATGGGATGAAGGGACATACAGGCCTAAAGGCCAAACACCCCTAACCAGGTTATATGCCTCTATCTGGGCATCAGAGGTCACAAACAGGCCTCAAGGCCTTATTTGACCTAACCGGTAAAATGACTTTTTCTGGGAATGAGAGGACACAGAGAGGCTTAAAAGGCTAAACTCTCTCTCATGGGATGAAGGGACATACAAGCCTAAAGGCCAAACACCACTAACCAGGTTATATGCCTCTATCTGGCCTCAAAACCTTATTTGACCTTTGTTGGACGCCATCTTGGGCTATATGCTGAAACACCAAAACGTGAATAAATCAAAAAGTACAAGTCCAATCTGGATGGGGTTTTTTTTTAACTAAAGGGCACACATAGACGATAATGTACATGTAATTAAAACCATTTTTGTATAAAAAATTTGAATAGAAAATCGTGTTTTAAGTTTTTGGAAAATAGTGAATGTTACAGGAAACATAGGTGCCTGTTAGGGCAATTTGTTTTTGACATGCT